>NC_088712.1:15678026-15828026 GCF_963576615.1 Watersipora subatra
GAAATGTCTTGTTCAACATTGAGCAAAAATCCCTAATAAGATTAAGTCACCTTTGACAACGGATTAACTTGCGAGTAGTTACCCTGATAATTTTTGAACTAAACAATAACACATGCCACTAATTATTCAAAAGCGGCTTAGGTAGTTTAGGTTAAACAGAGTTGAAAGCAAACTGAAAACCTACACCTAAGTGTAAAATTAATCTAGAAATCAAATAAAACTATCTGTAACAAAAGCTTTGTAGACATCAAAGAACACTTTATTGATCCAATTCATAAAATGAGTACTGAACTTGCATATGGTATAATCTTTGAACATTTGTATATCGTGCCATTTAAGGAATGAATTGCTTCAATGACATGCATCAAACCTTATAAAATATAGTAACAGACACAACAATGTACACAGAGATCAAAGATAATGCTGATGACACAAGCTAAAACAAAGAAATTATATGTAAATCAGAATTTTTTTTTACATATTTCTTGAATGCTTGCTCACTGACTAGTAGTAGCCACATAAACCTACATTAAACGAACAACATGCTACATACATTCATAAAATACGAACACTGAATATAATATCACAGACAAAATCAAAATCGATAGCGTTAAATGCCATGAACTTCTATTTCATAAAGGTTTAAAAAGTCATTAATCATGAACTGTATTTGTAAAAATCGACCTCTGACCTTTGTGACACAACTGATAAGGGTGTAATATCTATTGAGTGCTCCTTGATGGTGTCCACAAAAGTTACTGGCTTCATTTTCTGTGTAGAAAATTGAGGATAAATCGTTGGCCGCAGTCACATATGCATCAGCTGCTCGAGTATAACTCCCTAAAGCTATAGATATAACAAAAGACAAGATATTTAAATAACAACACTTTAGTTTCAAACTAATGGAATTGTGAAGAATGTGGTCTGACACTTTACTACTCAACAAAGAACCTAGCCACCTTGAGTATATATAGCAATATATATATTTCGCAAATATATAAATATATACAGCAAATGTTTGCTCAACAGACATCTGCATGAAAATAGTTTTTTCCATGCTCTGCCAGCTTTTGCTTAATGAGCTCGTTTTAGGTTGCAAACATTGGCACCCTCTTCCCCAGTTCCGAAAAGCATGATTTGGTGGAAGGTTGGTCTTTCCGTGCCCGGCTTGGTAGCAGTTCGACCTTTCATATGCCAGCTTAGTAGAGGGTACATTGCTCACCTGATGGCTCAGAGGCAGATTGGTAATTATCTTGCTGACTTAGGAGGAGGTCAAGCTGTACTCATTGGCCAATGGCTAACCAATTGGGTTTTTGGTGAGTCGAGGGTTTGCTTAGTTTCTTCTTGTCTCAGGCAGAGCTTATTTGAGTCCTTAGTGACTCAGAAGGGCCATGCCGTTCTTAAAGGCTCTATACTGCCAGCCAGTTGTGATGGTTTCTTCGGTCCTGGGACCAGGTATTTTCCAACACCAATTATTGTTAACAGTTTTATTAAGTTTATCAATATACATAAAGTTAGGTGAACGTTTGCTTGTCTGTTGAAAGTCCATTTAAAGATACTTGTTAAAATACGCACACTTGAACTGCCAGAAGCGTGCCATTAGAAGCAACCTTCAACTACTTTAAAATAAATTCCTGCCCACAATTCCTTAAAAACAATGCTTGCATTCTGATGCACCATGAATGATCACAGAGTGTAATGATTATATTTAATATTATTCTAAGTTATGGCATGGTGGCTGTGGGGCTGTGTAGTTTAGTGTTATTATTCTTGGCTTCCTGTCCGTACACCTGAATGTACGAGTATGACTTCAGTGAGACGCAATCTTTCTCCTAATGCTGTTAGCTGGCTCAGGAAACACACAGCTCTTAATATAGTAAAGATTACAATACTAGCTTAAGTTACAAGTTTAAGTTACTCAAACTTGTTGGGGTAAATCAGCTTAGTTAATAGCAGCTGCATTATCTGCCATTGTTTACAAAATGCTTTAAATAAGGAGCAACTGTTTAGCGCAAGGAATAAGAAATATTTTGAACCAATCTGTTTTAGCCATGCTTTGGGCTTTTAAGCATTTGAATTATGCATTGACCAGACACCCACAGAAATAAACAAAGATTTTCATTTAAATGTTGGAATAACAAATGTTGCAAATGTTAAATAAAATAAACTTTATATGCGCAACCTTTTTTATTACTCAAGCAATACTGGGCATTCATTTAGTTAAACAGTAAAACTATCATGGAAATAGCAATAATACTGAGGGAGTTGCTGAATAGCAACAAAGCTCAATTTAATTAGGAAGCCTGATGATTCCTAGCCACCAATTAAATGATGTAGTCCAATAAGACCTTAGCAAACTTGTCTAGATTTTTTTATGTTCGGCACCATATTTTTGTATTTTTAGAAAATTTCATATTATTTTGTATATTAGATTTATAAAAATAGGTTTATTAGATTAAATGCAAAACTAAATTTTGCTTCTGCAGAGCGAATGATCCAATAAATTGAACTGATTACTCTGAATAATAGATGTTAATTTCTAACCATAATCCTTAAACTTTGCATTATAATCTGTTAATTTGTGATAGATTTAACCTAGCTTGTATTGGTTAAAACCTTTTATTAATGAGTTTAATCTTTTGCTAACTCTTGCATCTCTGTAGGAAAATTAGGCAGAAAAAATACCAATCTTTCATGTTCAATATTTTGCTCATAAATCAATAACAGTTAGATTGATCTATGTGAGCCCCTGATAAACTGGTCTGTAGAAAGTTCTAGCAAAATAATAGTAATAATAGCTAAAAGACATCGAAGTCAACCAGTTTTTTCAATGTCAATGTTGTTTTCATGGTAACAGCAATGATCGCAACGAGTGTACCTGCAAAAATCAATCGTCAGAATAAGAACTACACTATGATTCAAAAATCCACAGGCAAAAACATGATTCATTGTCTTTAGACTCATTTCCAATGTAGTTTATAGTCAAAGTCAGGGACTTTGAAATATTTATGTGAGCTATTAGAGTGTTTGTTAAGATGATTGTACTAGCTTCAAAAGGCAGGCTTTGCTATAGTACACCAACTACTGTTGCTTGTAGTTTCAGAATAGCCGTGGAGGCATTTATTTATGCGCTTTTTCGACACCTCACAATTTCTCACAGCACTCTAGACTGACAGGGTACAATTTATAGTAATAATAGGTAAACTATAGGCAAATGAAAGCTTTAGAACTACCAAATGCTTTGGTAAATTATGTAAATATACCTCTATTAAGTATATTGACGGCTGATATGCAATGGGGTTCCTCTAGATCAACTCTCCACCATGGATTCTGCTCACTCTGCGTATGCATAAGTGATGAGGTCTCCCCATTAATTGGCAGGTAAATTCCATCAACCGCTTTATCACTGGTGTCAGAAGCTGAGTAAAGGCTGGACATATTCGTTTCTTTACCTAAAATTAAAAATAACAGCTTTCGGAAAATATTTGTTTGTGAAACTAAATTCTGATGAAACTTGGCTACCTTTTGTAAAATATGTCTACTGAAGCAAAAACATTTTTGTTATTATTTCATTTAAAATTCATCAAGCACAAATAAACTACAATATTAAACTACAAACTTAAACAAATGAAATGTAGCTTAAAATCTTGCAGCTTGTAAAGTAAAAGCTAACAAGTACTTTTTCCAAATATAACTCTAGAAAGTGCTAGAAAAGCAAAATATGATGTGATACCAGGTAGGACAGTTTAAGCCACAATTCCGTAAAATAGTGTTGCCTCTCTCAAATTTTTCTAAATTGGTTTTAATCATATCTATTATTAGCTATTTGCAAAGTAATTTGTTTAAAAATTGCCTGAAACATTGTTTAAGATGAATTTACTATACACAAATATTATGTGTGACAATTTACTTAACCTCAGCAAAGTATAAACACAAATTTTATGAATAGATCTGTGAGAAAAAAAGACGAAAATCTTTTTGATTGCTTTTGTTTTAAGAGTTTTACTGCTTCACTACTGTCAGACTCTTTACGAAAGTGTCAGCTAAGCACAAGTAACCACACGGCTACAACATCAATTTAAGCGACGTCGACTCAGTAATATATAATCAGAGGTACAACATTAGCTGATAATGATTATGAAATTTTAGTTAGGAAAACAGTGCTTGTTAATAAAGCTGTGTCTATTTCATCCAGTGTCAATGAAAAAAAAATTGTAAAAAGGGGACAACTCCTGTTTTTCAATCGATATTATCGGTTGACTTGCAACAAAATTCACATCACAGTTATTTGATATCAAAAGATTCACCATGTCTTACTCTGTTGTGTTGTAGGTGCAAAATTTATGGGAATGATGAATATTGATATATTGATATAAATTAGATAGAATTGATATAGATGAATTTCTAGTTCATATGTATGCTTTTAATAACCATATTAGAACAAAAAAGTTTTGGAATTAAGTTACATCCTTTCCATATACTTTATTCATCAGTTTTTGTAGCAAAAAGTGATTGTATACTTTTTCAGTGTCGTTTTTCCCAGTTACTAACTTATGGTTTCTGATAACAAAGTTACCATCAGCTTTTTGGTAATGTCTAGCGATGACTTTGGGTTCTAAGAAATTGCTAGCTTAGATTGTTTCCATGGTAACAAGTAAGGTTAAAGATACATTAAGGCTCAGTGCTAACTCTTATGCAGTAATAACTATGATAAAGTTCTCCATTACAATAAGGTACACATATAATAAATCTTACAGAACAAATAGTAAGTACCTCGAGCTAGCAGCGTACTCAGGGTCATTCTATAGGCATCCAAACTTCTTCCATTTGTTGCTGTCTCTAAAAAACCGTTACCAGAAACATTGAGAGCAGAGCATATGACACTATGTTTGTGGTATATGAATGCTCTACATGTTAAAATACTGGCACACATTGTAGCACATTCAGGTAACCCTCTGACACTGTATCCTAATATTTCTCCTTTGGTGTTTGCTGGAACTTTCAGTTTCTCAAAGGTAGTACCACACCCTGCATTTGTGTGGGTAACATAGGAGATGAGAATTATCCAACATCCTACAAAGTATAAAATGTTAGCTATGAAACTAATTTTAGGTTTGAAAAACAAAGATTTAAGCACGTATCACTTGATTTTTTACCAACAACTATTTAGTGACCTATGACACACAAGTATATTTAAAAACATCAAATTTTTTTGTGACCCGTTCTTTTTCAAAGATTTTTAAATACCTGCACAACCAAAGTTAAAAACTGTTTTATTTCTGCTATAAAAAATAACACCTAATTTTAAATGATAACTTAAATAAAGAAATGTCTGGATTTATGTGCACTTAAAGATAAAATGATCTTAACCAATTCAATCCTGTAAGATTCAGTTTTTACTCTTGTTGAAACTTGAGTTTAACTTTAGTTGCATAATAGAAGATTAGTTAATGATCCCGTTTGAATCTTTTAACAATGTAGTACCAACTTTGTATAGCTTTTAAAAGTTTTTTGAATCAAGTTTAACATAAATATTTTTGGACTTGTTAGCTGATTGAGCTGCAAGCAAATTTTGAAGACTGTTGATACAGTGTTTGAATGATATTGTCCCTGCAAACATTTTTACCTAAGATCAGCTGTACCTGAAATTTACACAAGAATACTCATGAATGCACATGCATCTCTTAATTTGCTTAGAATTTTATTTAGGACAGTATCATACATATAAATGGTAGTAAAAAGAATTATATATTGCTTTGTTCTTATAAAGATCAAGTATTTTCAATGTTAAAGTAATACGGATCAAAACTGTGACAATTTGGCTTTTTCTTTTCAAATTTCATCTTCAACTTGAAAACTTTGAATTAAATCATTGATAAATAAAGGAAATTTTAGTAGCAGAGCATTGAACCTTATTGAGTATAAACATTTGACAGCACTGAAAGCGAGGTGTCAGTTGAAAATTCATACTTACTTGAGTAGCACGTAAATAACTTTAGAAATCTCATAATAAGATATTTGTGTAAAAGTCTATCAGAAAAAGTTCTACAAGTTACAGCAAACCACACGAACCACTCAGCAATCACTGAACATAAACTTGATAATAATACAGTGCTGCAAAATCACAGCCTGCGTCTGCTATTATAATAACTTTAGCTTTTATGTAGACAGCCGACACTATCACTGTGTTTGTATGAATAATTTATCTTGCATGGTTATTGATTTTATTTCCTACTGTAAATATAACTATTGTGCCAGTCGTTTTCAACGCAGCCTTGATATTTATACATTGAATTTCTACCAATATAAACAAATAAGCACTTCCTAATGTATGACTGTAATCTGGTTTAGCAGGAAACTACCAAAAAGTTAAAAAGCAATTATTAGACCGTTGCCGGGAATACTTTTCTCACAGACATACCGACGCCTTTTAACTTAAAGATCAAAGAGTGGTAAAAAATACCGCCAGAAAAGCTTTTCAAAGCAGCCAAATAGAGTTAGTTTTTAATTCATTATAATATTCAAAAAGTTAGCATAGACATCTAGCAGTTAGGTATGTTTAGACTGCTGCTGTTAATCTATGTCTGCCTAGACACTCAAATATATTTTTATAGATATGGGTCCAAGAGGGATTGGGGCTGGTCTCGCTAATCCAATAGAAAAAGGGGGCCATGTCAATGACTGGCTATTCAGCCAGTTGCGAACATGTAGCCAAGAATTGTGCCTACATGTCATGGGAAAGACATGTAGGCACAAGAAAGAGCATGGGAAAGACTCGCTATTGCAGTCATTGCATGCTGACTTTATTAGTATATATTTAATATGGATAAACATTTAAAGCCTTTATACTAATAAGCAGTTTGATTCATTGTTAATTAGTAAAAAATGTACTGCAAATTCTTTAGAGAATTGCATGGCTTTTTTAAAAGACATAATATTAGTTAAACATTTTTTTTGTCTTCTAGCATGTACTTCATTCCAAATATATTCTACCTTTTCAACATTTAGCACGCGTAAAGGCTCATTTTTTGCAATGATTGGAAAGCTATCATAAATTTAGCAAAATTTTGTCCAAAGCTATGATAAATGTATAGCAACAATGTCTTTGATTATCTTGTATATTTTCTCAAGTAGAATACTTTAAATCAACACATCTAAATTCACTTGAAAGTTTAACGAAGTCCTTTTAAGATGTCACTGAAGAACGTTAAAGTTTTTTATTCTCTCTCAACTATCTTTTAAGCCAAGGTAAGACATCCATTAATCATTAAACCACTACCTTGACTAACAAGGAACTATGATAGATAGTAAACTATTTCCTTTGTTACATGTATTGCTCTACTGGTTTTCTTGAAGCAAGATACTTGGGAAAAAACAAAACAAATCAATTTACATAAGTCAAGATTGATAAGGTCAATAACAAGATTTGCCAATTGGTTTGAACATTGTTTTGATGTTTTTTTTTATCTTGTGCAATTATTAACCTTGTTCCTGCCACAGGAACAAATAATTTATGTATTGAGGTTAATTAATACTACTTCATGTTTTGCATTAAAATTTATAACTGAATACAATTATAACACCACAATCAAACACGAGCAAAGCGATTGTTGGGAGCTTTATGATAAATGCATATGCGCACACAACTCCCAAAAAATTATCCGTCAACGGCCATTACCAGACCCTTGTACCGAAATCCCACCAAAAACTTTAACCATTTTTGTGTAGAGTCGTTTATGTATAATAATGATACAAAACATATATAAACCTACTTAAATATGTTACCAGTTATTTAAAAAGTTAATGCAATATCTTAAAAATAACCTACCTGATCGGATTATACATAAGTAGGCAGATTAATTTGGCCTAAAATCACTATTTAAACTTGACAAATCTTTTTTAATCAAAATTAAGACCGGCCAACGAAACGCCGATAAGGCCGTGCAACAGAAAGTAGAACCATTAGACCATGCACATTTCACAAGAAAAATGTGCAGAATTCACCAGTCTATGGCATTATCCAATTGCCAAAAGTTTCTGTAATTAACATAGAAGTACTGAAAAGTAATAATATTTTTTGCTGAATCTCTTGGACTCTGAAAGTTTTGACACTTATAATGAGTATTTTGGTATTCCAACTGATGTCCAAAAAAGTGAAAGTAAAGGAAATGACGATGACATTTTTCTAATGATTCTTATAAGATTATTATAGTATTTAATTCGAAGAATAATTATTTGATTTTATAAGATCCAGTTATAAGAAAAATTATTCGAATTTATAAGATCGAAGTATATAGTGACCAATGGTGTGCAATATGTTACTGTTGTTATTTTTTAAAGATTTTGTTGATGGTACTACGACTGTGCCCAATATTGCGGTACTGCCAAGCAATTTTTAATATCTGCAAAATTATGTACTAGGCTTACATTTTCTTATAGATATACAGCTATTTTTATGACAACCAGCTAAAATCTGGTCATCTGGTCAAATCTAAAATTTTAAATTAGGCGTAATTTTTTAGATATAAATACTGAAATCTAGATAAATATCACAACTTATTGATATTGGTTGCCTTGACCAAGGATATACAGCCCCTCAGCTGTAAATATATATATATATATATATATAGGTATATATATACAGGTATATAAGTATATATAAGTATATATAAGTATATATATATATATATATATGTATATATATATATGTATATATATATATATATATATATAAACATTAATATATATAAACATAAATATATGTATATATATAGGTACATAGATACCCATGATGTACCCATCAAAGCTATATATATAAATATAGTTATATATATATAACTATATATACTAAGAACTAATATATACATATATATAATTTTAGTTTTTAGTATGATACATTTCAATATATATAAATATATAAATATGTATAAATATGTATATATATGTATATTACACAGCAACTTGCCATTTTGCTTCTAATATTGATGTTTTTCCTATTGTAAGAAGAGGTATAAACATATAATATTTTCCTTTCATTATTGCTGTACATAACAACAACTTGTAAATTACAGCTACTATTGCAGCTACCATTGCAGTTCTCCTATTGCACTGCAGTGCCATTTAACTGCTAATATTGCATTTCTCAACCATCAGTACCCTTTCTTTTTCCATTATCACTTTGGTCGTGGGCTGTATGACAGAACAATTTCTAGTCATATAAAACTTTGACTGCTGAACAAAATTCCAAAAAAGTTACCCAAAATCTTTTAAACTAAGTACTTGTTGTTAATACACATTTGCTTCTCCATCAAAGTTAGAGCTTTTGCAATTTCAGGCGATGATGTATTTTTATCGATTCGCAAGTAATAATAATAATAACAATAATAATAGTTAGCAAGCTAAATTTTGAAAGAAATCATTAAGAGCTATGTCTCTTTTGCTGGTTTTGCCTTGAATATAACATAATAAAATCAATGATTTTTATATGTGATATATTTAAATATTGCAGAAATACGGTTGCTGTTTTGAAAATAAATCATATTTGGAGTGAAAGAGCTTCAGTTTTTTGCATCACAGTAAATATGGGAGAGAGTTATTAGTGTAAACCAAAAAGTAATTTTGGTTATGCATCTAAATTAGTAGTAGCAAGAGACTAATCCGGCACCAGCTTAAACTAACCGCAAATATTTTAACATTCACAGTTGTTCACCATATTAATAAACATAAAGTTAGTTTTTTTGCAAAAATTTTAATTGTTTTCCTATAGTTTTGCAGTATTTTTCAGAGAAAATATCTTAGAACACACTAATAACCCTGTATCTAGAATTATGCTGCTGAAATGTGGTTTTTTGTTTCCCCAAAAATGTCTCTTTGGTCCAGTGTACTGCATTCGAAATAAAGCTTTTCCATGTTATTGTCAATTTATACCATTCTATAATTCAATAACTGATATGCTTTTATAATCAGCATCTGATATGCAAATCCAAGTCTAATAGATATACAGACATAAAGATCAACAATACATCTAATTAATCTATATGGTTAGGTTTCCTATGAACGTTGAGATTTACAACCAACATTTCAATTTATTTTTTCATTTGAAAACAATTTGTAATTTTTTTTTATCTAGGTTTATAGAGCTTTTGTTTTTGTGATATCTCCCATGATTAATGTTAAATACTTGTAACCCAATTTTAATGTCTAGACATTAGGTCAATTGTGTACTAAAGACTTCCATTCACGGAATGCTAAAAAAAGATGACCCCTATGTCTCCTACTGGTGTCCTCATTTTATCAATTGTTTTGTCACCTTTTATGCTAGCTTCAAAAAAAAACTTGTGCTGTCCTCTGATGGTATTCAAATACAAAATATGTAATTCCAAAAACTATAACTTGATTATTTAAGTTTTTTGTGTGGGCCAAAATGTTTAGTTTGAGAAATTATTTTCTTGCCATTCAGAGTGGTCGACAACAGCAATAAACTTATTGGATATAAGCTGTTTGTAACTAAATTGACAGCAAACCAATTGAATAAAAAACAATCGAACATTAAATTTGTTCTTCAGGTAGCCAACTACATTTTTAGTTAGCACATAAAATATCAGCTACAGAAGAACTCTCAGTATATGATGTAAAACTTAGGCAATAGTTTTTTTGGACATTAAAAGTGGTTTACAAAAAAAACAATTTTCTTGTAGAATAGGTTACAAATTTGTAAACTGTATGAAACAGTATAATATAACTTAAAACCATAGAAATAAGGAACATATAAAAGAGCCTACTTGAAACTATATCTACACGTAGATTAGTAAAATTAACTCATTCCATCTACTTTGATTATTAATCTATTGCCAACACAATGCTTTTCAAATGATACCCAATAAGCACTTTTTAAAGTAAGTTAAAATAAAAACCCTATCATCAGAAGTGTACTTCAAAAATTTGTCTTTCTTGTCGCCAGTGAATCTATTAACACACCGGGCTACTGCCAAGCAAGCACTTGATAACGACATTATACCTATTACCTATTAACTATGATATGACCTGTTTTTTGAAGATATATTTTCACAAAATGTTTTTACTCTATATACTAATATCTATATTTTTATTTTGTGAGATTGACATTATATGAACAATTTAAAAAAAAAATAAATATATGAATATTTATTTTCTTTGGACTACTGTTTATATTTTTACTAACATTTTCATACTGAGACTTCATAGGGCAGCTACAGCACTGTTTTATGTTTGGCGCTCATCAGACTGCATTAATAACTTGGCAACATGATGCTGTGTAGGGTAGTTCTTCTGTTGGTACAGTGTAATAAGATGGCACGGTTTTGTTGATTCATCATTTTTGTTAACTGTTAATAAACCTGTTTTGAAGTAGTAAACTCGATAAAAAAGATTTCTATGTAAGATTTACATCAACTTGAAACTGTGTAACTAGTGTTTAACTTGACTGAAGCTTGCTTAAGAATTTTAGGGCACATTAGGATATTTATCGATAAATACATTGTTGCTTGCATTTATTGAAGAGGGTAAAGTTTGGTCAAAATGTATAAAAAAAATTATTGTAAGTCAAAATTAGCGATAACACAAAATACAAAAGTCCAAACTTAAAATTTCCTATAATACGGTTTTAAATTATTCAACTATCGGTAAATTAATATTTCAACGTCAAGCTGAATACATTAAAACAAATCATGAATAAATTAAAACGTTAGTGGCAAAGCAATAAATCTTAATCAGTATATATATATGTGACGGTACTAAAAGTGATGTGTCAGTTGGAAACTCATACCTACTTGAGTAGCACGTGAATAGCTTTAGAAATCTCATACCAAGTGGTTTGTGTGAAAGTCTATCAGAAAAAGTTCTACAAGTTACAACAAACCACATAAACCACTCAGCAATCACTGAGCATAAACTTAATAATAATACAGTGCTCCAAAATCACAGCCTATGTCAAGCTGAATACATTAAAACAAATCATGAATAAATTAAAACGTTAGTGGCAAAGCAATAAATCTTAATCAGTATATATATATATGTGGCGGTACTAAAAGTGATGTGTCAGTTGGAAACTCATACCTACTTGAGTAGCACGTGAATAGCTTTAATAATCTCATACCAAGTGGTTTGTGTGAAAGTCTATCAGAAAAAGTTCTACAAGTTACAACAAACCACATAAACCACTCAGCAATCACTGAGCATAAACTTAATAATAATACAGTGCTCCAAAATCACAGCCTATGTCAAGCTGAATACATTAAAACAAATCATGAATAAATTAAAACGTTAGTGGCAAAGCAATAAATCTTAATCAGTATATATATATATATGTGGCGGTACTAAAAGTGATGTGTCAGTTGGAAACTCATACCTACTTGAGTAGCACGTGAATAGCTTTAATAATCTCATACCAAGTGGTTTGTGTGAAAGTCTATCAGAAAAAGTTCTACAAGTTACAACAAACCACATAAACCACTCAGCAATCACTGAGCATAAACTTAATAATAATACAGTGCTCCAAAATCACAGCCTATGTCAAGCTGAATACATTAAAACAAATCATGAATAAATTAAAACGTTAGTGGCAAAGCAATAAATCTTAATCAGTATATATATATATATATGTGGCGGTACTAAAAGTGATGTGTCAGTTGGAAACTCATACCTACTTGAGTAGCACGTGAATAGCTTTAATAATCTCATACCAAGTGGTTTGTGTGAAAGTCTATCAGAAAAAGTTCTACAAGTTACAACAAACCACATAAACCACTCAGCAATCACTGAGCATAAACTTAATAATAATACAGTGCTCCAAAATCACAGCCTATGCCTGGTGTTATTGTAATCTAAGCTTTTATGTAGACAACAAACATGATCACTGTGTTTGTATGACTATTTTATCTTGCATGATTATTGTTTATATTTCCCATTGTAATAGTAACTATTGCGCCAGTCTTTTTCAAGGCGTCCTTGATATTTATACATTGAATTTCTACCAATATAAACAAAGAAACACTCTTTAATGTATCACTGGTTCAGCAAAAATTAACGGAAAATTCAAAACAAAAAGCAGACCGCCGCCGGGAATCTTCGTCACTTAGGAATATGGATGCCTTTAACATGGAAATCAAAGAGCAGTATAAAAATGCCACTGGAAAGGCTTTTCAAAGCAGCCAATCAGAGGTGGCTTCTCACTTGTAAGTCAAAAAGTGGCAAAGATATTTGAATGTTAGGAATTTTTAGACTGTAGCTCTAAATATATGCCTACCTAGACACTCAGATATAGTTTTGTAGATACATGTATATTGTAGGTCCACAAGAGACAAGAGCTCATCCTGCTGACCCAATAAAAGAAGGTGTCACATAATGTACATAGGGCCAGGTCGTATAACTCATGTAGGTAGTGTCACATAAACATGTTATTAAGAAGGGCAAAGAGCGGTAGCAAGGTTGGCAGAGGCCGGCCATCCAACTACCAACAATAAATGTAACTTGTGACTGTACGAGCTGTATGAGAGGCTATAGAATACATAAAAAAGCAGAGCATGGAAAATACTCGCCATTGTGGTTATGGTGAATGAGTTTTTTAGTATATACATGTACATGTATTTGTTATTAACAAGTATATAAATAGTTTATTTTCATAAAGCCATTTGATTCATTGTTGATTAGTAAAAGTTGTTTTGCAAATTCATTACAGAATTGTATCACTTTGGTAAAATATATAATACTTGTGAAATCCTTTGTTCGTCTACACACATGCATTTCATCCACAATATGTTCAACAACTTTTAACATTAAGCGTGTGTAAAAGCTCATTTTTATGCAATGATTAGAAAACTATCATCATTTCAGCAACTTTTTAATCAAGGCAATGATGCAACCCCGATTTATTTGATACTCCTTTCTCTTCTAAGTGGAATAATATATACCCAACATGTCAAAGTTTGCCTGAAAGTTTCATGAAGTTTCTTTAAAATGTCACAGAAAAGCCTAAATCTTTTTATTTTTCACTAAAATATCTTTTAAACCAATGTAAACCATTAACAACTCATTAAACTACCACCTTGCCTAACAAAAAATATGATAGAAAGCAACATACCTTTTTCCTTACATGTATTGGTCTACTAGTTCTCTTAAATGTTGAATTGTAACGAAATTCACATCACAGTTATTTGGTATCAAGAGGTTTACCATGCCTTACTCTGCTGCTGTTGTAAGTGCAGATTATGTGCAAATGTGGTTACAAGTTCTCAAAAGCTCAAAAACGTACAATTAGTTGCCGCCATCACGAAACCGCTATAGATTGGAATCAATTAATTTCTCTGATATACTCAACCGATTTGGTTATTTTTGTGACACATGATGTTCACACATCAATTGAAAGGCCAATAAAAGGCTCGATATAAGACTTCTCGTCGCACTAGTTTATGACCAAAACATCGGGTTCTATCGAAAAGCCCTTACCATATATAGATGCTCGCTACTTTACAGTATTGTTTCAGCCTAGTCTAATCGTCTAGTCGTAATCTGATCATGTGAGCCATACTTTTTGCCAAACAGCGCATATAATTTCTGCAGCATCTTTCAACCATCACAGGTGACCAACAGGCTTGTCATGTTTATCAGAAGATGATATGCACTCCTTCGAGCTAAGGTTAACAGATTAAACAAAATTTTACGGTAAGTTTAGAGATATCAGTGCTAAAAATTGCAACATTACAATGATGATGAAAAAAGCAATAAATGCAAATACTTCAAAATATGTAAACCACACTTGAGCACATTGAATAAAAGGAATGATTTGTCTTCTAATTGCATACATGCTAGGAGTTATCTTCTCAGTTACACTTAGCACTAAATTCACAGGACTAAAACATCGAACCCATTACTAACATTTCAGTCCAGGTTTTAATTTTAGTCAAACCGCAACTGAGGAGTGCATCATGCAAAAATTTTTTAGCTTTTACTGAAAGTTTTCTTTCTTCCTAATATGTTTTCTATCATATGTTTTTGTTTCTTAATGTTGAGCGTCTGTTTTCTGTCTGTTGTCAGTCCTTTGGTATGTACAGCTATAGCTGCTATTTGAAACTCTAAGAATTTTATTAACTGTATGAGACACCGTTTTTCATGTTTTCTTGAACTTCGTTTCTTGGTTTTTCGTAAGATTCTACTGCTACATCTGCAGTCAAAGCCAATTCTTTTCTCACAGACAACTGTATTATCTCCGTAGGAAAGGCCTCGACATTCTTTCTCTGTTTGGTCAGACAAAGACAGGCACGATATGTAATTTTACATTTGTACCAGTATCGAAAGGTACTACTAGTATTTTGTATTCTAAATTTTAATGGATAGCTTCTGGTGTAACAGTAACCTGTATTATCCACAAAAAATGCATGCTTGCACACACACCCACACACACACGCACACACTTCTATGCAAGAATTGATATTAACTAGAAATTCCACTGTCATACAGCCCACGACCAAAGTGATAACGGAAAAAAGAAAAGGTACTGTTGGTTGTTGAAAAATTAGTTCTCAGCAGGAATTGACAAAGTATAGTGTAAATGAGACTTGTTTGAAATATAAATGTTCTAGAAACAGCTTGAAAAGCTTGGTTTAATACAA
Organism: Watersipora subatra; assembly: GCF_963576615.1. NCBI lineage: Eukaryota > Metazoa > Bryozoa > Gymnolaemata > Cheilostomatida > Watersiporidae > Watersipora > Watersipora subatra. The sequence continues at coordinate 15,693,671 of NC_088712.1, forward strand.
TAATAAATTACACCTAATCACACAAAAAATCACACCTAATCTACTACTATCTCAAACCTGTTTTACAACGATAAAAAAAAATTAATTTAAGCCGTAGGCCTAACCTACTGTAATGTATGTATTTTACCAACAACGATAAGGGAATATGTTTATTATAAACCAAAAATGAAAAAGTAGAAGTAAATGGCAAGCTACTGGGTACTATACACAGTTTGAAAGTTGGTTGCGTTGAATGTAGAATGGTTTTGATAGCGATATTTAACAGAAAGCATGTATTAGCCAGCCAATATTAGTAAACCAATATTATAAGTAAAATGCACTGATATTATTAGAATAACCAATATTATTAATATAGTAATAGTATAAACCCAATGCACAATTTTGTTTACATTTCAAAACGTCATAGCTAACAATATCAAGAAGTGATATTTATATAGATTTTTCGAAAATCTATTTAAAAAATTGTTTGGTCATGACAAACAGCAATAATGAAAAGAAAAGATTATATGTTTATATCTCTCCCGCTGCAAGAGGAGAAATGCAATATTAGAAGTAAAATGCACTGATATTATTAGAATAACCAATATTATTAAAATAGTAATACAGTAATAATAGAAAACTAATGAACAATTTTGTTTACATTTAAAAACGTCATAGCGAACAATATCAAAAGGTATATAAAAAAAAAAACCAAATTTAGTAATAGTAATACAGTAATAATAAAAAACCAATGCACAATTTTGCAGCGATCTTTAACAGAAAGCAAGTATAAGCGTTCACGCGTCTGAATGTTTTCTGCAAACTGGAGCAAAATAAAAAAGGTTCTCGTCATAAAGGGGCATTGTAGTTCAGCCCTAACTTGTACATATGTTGTAAAGAATTTCGGCTAAAGTTTTAAATAATGAAGCCTTCAGTGATTAGAAAAAAACACAAGCTGATTAACTGTGTACCACAATTTCGTACCTATAAATCGGTCAACGCCTCAAATGATCTACGTTTATTACAGAAACCTTCGAATAAATTCGATTACAAGTAAACAATGCCATAGACTGGTGAAATGTGCACGTTACTTTTTCGCGAAACGCGCACGACTTGATCGTTATATTCTCTGTCGACCGCCGGTTCAATTTCTGGTCTTAACTTTTATTAAACCAAGCTTTTAAGCGTTTTGTGGCAATTTTCGTCCAAATTAATCTGTCTATTGGTGTATAATCCGATCAGATGGGTAAGTTTTAAGAGAATTTTGATAATTTACAAAAACTTGGTAACATATTTAAATGGGCCTATATGTGTTTTGTATCGTTATTATACTTTAACTAATCTACAAAACGATGGTTAAAATTGTTGATGACATTTTTATACAAGGGTTCGTCTCATCGTTGGTGAATAATTTTCGTAAGTTGTGTGCACATGCATTTATCATAAAAACTCCCACACTTCGCTCCGCTCGTTTGGTCATGGGATAATTCAACATATTCAAGAGCTGTAATAAGTTTTCTCAGTTCATTTTAGTTGTATCATTATCGAATCATCTTTTATTGCAATCATAATAAAACCGACTTACTTTAGTTCTTAGTTATTACTTGCTAGTTAATTCACATTTGCATCTAAACCTTTTTATATACATTTTATTTTTTTCAATTTTTTTGACCTGCACAAAACATTTTCCTAATGATATGAAGTTCAAAAGTTGTTTGAAAATCTTTATAGTTGTTTTTATTTTTTGTAAGAGATGAGTTGTGAGGTGCAGTTTGAAAGTTAAAATGTCAATTGTTGTTATAATTATGTTAAATACAAATAAAATTTCTGTCCAAAGACTTTTTTATTACTGGGCAATGTTGGCTGGTAAAACTAATCTATTTATATATATCTCAAAGTTTGTGTGTTGTTCCAGCTATAGCTATTGAATTCTTGGAATAGAGAATGCATATATATGTTCAGTAGACAAGTAGTTCATATTTCAAAAAAATCTAAAAAGTCAAGTTTTTCACTGAACTGAAGCTCTTTATGCTGAAACAATCAAAATTCAAGTTTTAGTGACTGGTGAAAATGGATATGCATATCTATACCTGTTTAATCAGTATTATCAAGATGACTAATGGCACCTCGGTAACTAAACACCTGCTACAAACCCTCGGTTCATAACCGTCAGTTCATTTAAACCAACAAGTATTTGGTTCTTTCAAATTTACTTAACGAGCTTCTAAAGTTTCTAAACTACAGTAACTTTTCCATAATTTTTCCTTTATGAAATACTGGTAAATCAATTCAGGCAGCCCTTTTACCGTTACTGTATTAGCTTCTAGTCGATATTTTATGAAAGATGTTTTTTACCAAATGCTCAAGAAAGATCAGACCTTTGCGCTTAACTAGTATATTCATTATATAGACTGTTGTCACTTTTTAATCTGACTTGGTACAAACTCTGTTACTCTTTGATTAGTTTGAAGTGATAAGCTAAGTGTGGGAAATATAATCTTGATTTTACCACAATCAAATTTTGGCTTATCTCTACAACTAGACACAGGCTTTTGGCTAACAAAACTTACGACCAAACTCAAAAAGAGTTCTGACAATTACCAAGCGACAGTACAAAACAATGTGACAAGAAACTAAAAGGAATCAACAAATAAACCTATTAAAAACTGATGCACTGATAAATATATAAATATATAAATATTTATATGAGATAATATATTATTTATATAAATAAATCATTATTTATATAAATATATTATATGTATTTATATAAATAATATTATATATATAAATATATATAATATGTATATTCTGTGACATGAATACTGGCGCAGAATTTGCATAGTATACCGTAAAATCTCTAGCTGAAGGCCACCTCTATTTGAACGCCCCTTCTATAAGACCAACACTACAAGAAAAAAGTAGAAAAATAGAGCACCACTTTCTAAATGAGCGCCATCTTCTTCTGACCGCCGCGTTGACTATATTTGATCTTTATGAACCCAAAGTATTAAGTGATCAGTAGAAAATTGTACACAAAACTGTATTTATAATGAGTCATTTATATTAATAACAATCAGTTCTCTCATTGTCCAACTCCAAAGCTTTTGACTTTCTTTTGTTAAAACTTTAAAAGCAACTCCACATAAATAATTATTCACTGTCCCAGTTTATAGGTTTAACCATTTCTAGCTGCTGACTATCGCCATCAAAACCTTTAATACAATTACTCAACTAAGTGAGAGTTATGCTATTACCTTGTAGCAGGTATGACAATTAAAAAAATAATGTTGTAATCAATTTAGTACAGTAGATGATTCTAAAACGTAAAGTTGGAGAGTTATTGTACTTGTTCACAATAAGTCTCATAAATATTAATTATTCACTATTTTTCAACAATTGCCAACCATTTCTGCTAAATAAAAGACACTGCCATAAAAGCTTAAGTGTTTTCTCAATGATGTCACATCTTTGAATTGCTTTGAACTGATCTGGACTGAGGATTAAGGAAATCTATTTGTAGTCAGGACTAGTCATCAATCTGCGGTTATCAGAGAAGCAAAGGCAATCAAGTTTGTAGCTAGGGCTTTCAAAAATTGGTTTTCTCCAGCAATCAAGGATGTTTCAAAATAAGAATACTAATGCAAATAATTGCACACCAAAATTTATATGAATCATATTATGTTTTTGAGCAACATCCTGGAATAAACCGCTTTTTGATTATATAACATTTAATGATTGTTTACTTTTTATTGGTTCACGCTCTATTGTGATGATAAAAGTGACTTCAGCCTTAAAAATGATGACAGGATTTACAACAAAGCAATGATTGTTCACTTGTTGAGAATTGTTTAGACACTTTTATGTTGTTGAACAGCGACTTGCTTTAGATAAAGAGATTATTCTAGCAAAAATCAGTTCTCCAAAAAAAGGGTTCGGGAAAAAAAGATTCTGAAAAGCTTCATCTTTTGTGAAGAAAAAACTAGTGACCTTTGTAATGCTGAAATATGCCTACATTGACCTGATGATAACAATTCTTTCTGTGCAACTTGGTGTCACTGAAAATTTGATGACTCATATTAGCGCATCATATGATTCACGAATTTCAATTTTGTATGCAAACAGGTTTCACACATCTGTTGCTTGTTGCGCCTATTTTTTGCTTTGATGTAACACTGTAATCCCTGGAACAGCAATTACAAATATCAAACGCAAAAATCTAAGGAAAAAAAGAAATTGATTGTTAAAAGCTGTGAATAGCTATGTATAATAAATTCTTGGGTCGCACAGAAAACAATGATCAGTATGCATGATCACAATGTTGCCAATGTCATTACCGCTGACCAAGAAAGTTGACAGTAAACCTCTTCATGTAAGCTGTGTATAACTCATACATAATCTACATGTATTTAAAACTGATTTTCCAAAATTTAGTCTGGAAGAAACTAAATTTTAATCGGTACATAAAAAAATTGTGCACACAACTTGTAGGAAATTGCAGATGAAATGCTTTTCTCCATCCCGGTCTTTAAACAAAATAAGCATTTTTTTGCTCTGACAAAAAATACAGAACAAAGAAGCAGAATACTGATGCTCTATCTGCAGATTCTCTAAAGAAACGAGGAACAATGTACAAATGCTGGTCACCTAACGTTTTTCTCTGTGTCGCAATAGGAGTCCTAATTTCCGAAAGCTTACCACACAAAAGAATGAATCTGAACATGAATTTAGACACTGAATCTTTGTTCTACTTTTCATATTAGTCATAGAAGAAATCATTTAATAAAGGTTTCCAGATTTTTTTATCATTGTCTCAGAATTTGCTAAAAATGTAAGAGTTCTGATGGTTTTCGCCCAAAGATTGTCTAATACTTTTTTATTTTGCGAACATTTGCATTTGGTTTTTGGAATTGTTTTCTAATGTTTCAACACATCGCATTTGATCATGAGCAGATTTAAAAATATTGAAAAGTATATTCACAGTATATTACATAACGATTTAAAATGTCTGATACATTTAAAAACTGATACACATTTATATGGATGGTCAGGGTTCACAGAGTTAAAATGATGAAGCAATGTACTTTCAATGCTTAAACCACACAGCTTTTAAATATTACATAACAATTTGTTGTTCCTATGTTGAATCTCAACCTCAAAACTTTGAAACAAATTATGAATGCTTCTCTGAAATACAGGAACAGATAATTGAAATTTATTCAGTACAAACCTCTAGCAGGAGTAAAAGTGACTAAATAGATAATTCAAATGTAATATTTAACTGAACTTTACATATATAACATTGGCTACAGAAAACAACAATTGTAATTCACACATTTGTTTATGAAAAATTTACCGCTTATAGCAAACAAAGCCAATCAATAAGCAAGATCTGACCTTGAACCTAAAAATATTATCTGATTTTAAAATCACAGCCTGTACAATTTGTTTATCTGATCTTTAATTTCAGTAAGAACAAATAATATCACTTGTGTTTATATGGATATTGTATCTGACATTATTATTGATTGCTTTTAATCCTCTATAGATAAATATACAGACAAACATTTTCTGAACAGTTTGCTATTTATATAGCAAATTAGGACAAGTATAACAAATGAATAAGCTTTAATCCTTCCCTGAAATCTGAGTGAATAGGAAATTAACATGGAGTTTAACAAACAGTATTAATATTCTGCCATAGATCCTAATGTACTTAGACAAACAGACACAATTTCTAACCAAGAGTTAAAAATCGGTATTAGACTGCTGCTAGGAGTCATTGCTCACGTTGACGAGCAGCCATAGCTCTCGTCATTAGAAGCACAATATTTTTGTTGTTGTCCTGGCAATTATGCCATTTGCCAATAAAATTGTGTAATTTAATAATTTGTGTTTAGTTTATGACGAATAATTGTGAAACATTATGAATAAAGAAACTTTCTAAGCTATCATTAGAGTCATTTGGTATTGCTTCACTTTTATAATAATGGCGATGCCGGTGAAACAGTTGGTTACCCATATGCATGTATTAATTTATGATTTTTCTATATATTTTAATAAAGAGCCTATTTTTTAAACCTGTGTTAGGTTTAGGATTGAATATATATTATTTACTTTACCTTCAAAATGAATGAAAGGTTTTTTTCTGATTTTAAACGATTTGTTTTTTATTGGATTTTTAAAATGCAATGTTTCAAAATCATGGTTAGATTACATAGTATTATGTGCAGATACTGGTTACATGAATGGTTGTATATACTGTGTTATTTATATAAAGTGAAGCTTGATGAGAAAGTAAAAAGCTTCCTCAAAACTTACAGAAGCAAAAAACTAAGCACATTTTTTGTTCAATCTACTGTGAAAATTCTGACTGAACATCACCTCTATTTGAGCGCCGCCTTCAATTGACTGCCACCTTGAGAGAAGGGTTGAAAAATAGAGTGCTACTCTCCAATTGAATGCCACCTCCAATTGATCACCACTCCGACATTATTATATCTTTACAAGCATATAATTTCAAGTGATGAGTGAAAGGTCTCAGCAAAATTGTATTAATAACTATTTATTTATATCAATAACACTTAATTTTCTAGTGTCATTTTCTAGAGATTCTCATTTTAATTTTATTAAACTTCAAAAGCAACACTATGGAAAAATTTAATAACTGCTTCAGAGTAACAGCAGTTCATTCTTTCACAGGCTCTTGATACTTCGAAGGACATCTATATTAAACAAACGGTAAAAAATCTGTCTGTATATTTGTGTGTGTATGTGTTAGTCCACCTTATAGAGCAGTCTTTTTTTTGATTCGGTCATACGAAGTGAATTGAATTAATGTGAGTAGTAAATAAATTATAGAAAGGTCTTTCTTTTTTTCGATTTGGTCGGTACATCGTACTGACCGAATGAATCGAAAAAATGGTATCGTTGGTACAATCGTACAATGAAATTTATAAACAATCTACTTCGACATAAATGCCGTTTAAACCGCCTATTGCTAAGCCGAAACCGTCCTATTTTGCCAAAATATCTATGGCGAAATAAATGGCTTATAAATTTCACACAGTCGTACGAAAGCAATGAAAGGTCACGTGAAAGTTTGTCTTTTCCGGCTAATGAAAAAATTGTTCTCGCTTCAAAAATTACCTACTAAATTTCTACTTCAAGAAGGTAAGTACTTATCATTCAATGTTGTATTGTCTATGAATTGCCATATTTCCAATACTTAATAATGTTGCATTTGCCACTATTGGTGATCATGCCCATGTTTATTTCTTTCCGCGGCAGAGTTACTTTTATTTTTGTCTAGCTACGAGTCAATGATGACCTATAATTGGGTCAATGATGACCTATCATTGGGTCAATGATGACCTATCATTGGGTCAATGATAAACTTCGTCAACTAAATAAATGAAATAATTTTTAAGAAAAGGGGAAGTGGATTGTTGCGAGGCTGTAAATAACTATAATCAATACATTGACAAGATGGAAAATAATGATCAGCTCACATAATCACAATACTGTCAATATCATTACCGCTGGCCAAGAAGATTGAATACAAACCTCTTTATGTAGGTTGTGTATAACCCATATGTGATCTACTAAAAATGATTCTTAAAAGCTCGCATTGAGAAGAAACTAAATTTTCATCAATATCAAGAAAAGTAGCTCACAAAATTTGTAGAAAGTTGCTGTTGAGATGCCTTTCTCTACCTTGGTATTTCTACAAACTTCAAACATTTTTTTGCTTTGACAAACATTATAGAACAAGGAAGAAAAATACTGATGCTCCATATGCAGATTTGCCAAAGCTAAAAAGGGCGATGTAAAAGTGCTCACCAGGGGCCGTTTTTTGTGTTCGAGTAAGAGTCCTTCTGTTTCAAAGCTTTACACACAAAACAACGAATATAAACACAAATTTAGACACTGAATCTTTGTTCTACTTTCCTTATTTATCATAAAAAAGTGAAAACTCTTTAATACAGATGTTCAGAGCTATTTTTTCATCAATGTCTCAGAGTTTGCTAGAACTGTATGAGCTTCGATTGTTTATGCTCAAAATATGTGTAATATTTGTTTTATTTTGCTAACAAATACATTTAGTTTTGGGTTCTGTTTTTAATGTTTTACTAAACTTCATTCTATTATGAACAGATTTAGATATAGTAAACAGTCTATTTAAAGTCTATTAAATGAATGTTTAACATGCCATACTTTTGCTACTTAGCCAATAAATACTGACACACGTTGATGAGGATGGCCAGGGTTCAAACGCTTAAAAATGATAAAGTGTTTTTTGATGCTAAGCTACCCAGCTCCCTAATATTACAATTAATTAATTTTTCTCCATCTGCTTTTTGACCTAAATAATTTGAAACAAATCATGGTTTAGTTTAGAAAATGTAGGAGCAGAGCATTGAGCTTCATTCAGTACAAACTTCCACTAGAAGTAAAAGTGACTAATTAGATATTAAAACTACTTCGGCTTTTGAATACTCAAATTTTGGTTTAGAAATTGACATGTCAGAAGTTCTAACACTTATAACAAACAAAGGGAAACAATTAGCAAGCTCTGACTATGGATCTAAAACAATACGTCGTTTTGAAATCACAGCTTATGCCAACTTTTTTTCTGATCTTTAGTTTTAGAGAAAACTAAAGCTATAACTTCTGTTTATATGAATATTATATTCTATATTATTATTGATTTCAACTAATCTTTTATAAATAGATATGTCACTAAACCGTTTCTGAACATATTTGCCATTTATATAGCGAATTAGAACAAATATAACAGAGAGATAAGCTCTAACACTTAATTGGAAACTGAGCGAATAGCAAATTTACAGAAAGTTCATGTACCAGTAGCAATTTCCTATAATGGATCTTTTTACAATTAGACAAACACACAACTTCTAAGCCATAGTTGAAAAACAAGTATTTGATTGCCTGTCAAAAATCCTTGTTTACATGAAAAAACATACATAGCTTGTTTTATAAAAAGCAAAGCAATTTTATTGTTTTCCTGGTAAGTGTGGCCCTTACTAATAACATTGTATAATAAAAAGTCTGTGTTCACCTTATGCAAAATAACTGTGAAGCATTGTGAATAAAGAAAATCTGTAAGTTGTTCTTAGAATTTGTTGATATTACATCAATTTTATAAATATGGTCACACTCATTTATATATATATATATGAATTTTATATAATACATGTTGCATACATATACATGTGTATATGCATGTCTATATAGATTATTATAGATATATACCGCCTATACTAAATTTTTATACTAAAATATAGAGTATTAAAATCACATACATGTAGCTAGTCAATCAATTATATTACAAATTAAACATTAGATTATATGCGATATAATTATAAACGAAATTTCAATCTTATATATGTATAATATATATGGTATTTATAAATGTAACAATATATTTTAGATGAGGGGTTGAATAAACTTTATGTCAACTAGTTAAATAACCTACGTAATAAATTATTTTGTGCAAAATACTTGTTGTGTGCAGTAAACAATTATGTATCCACTATTAATTTCATGAATGTCCTACCACTAGCATAAAGTTCTAACATCTTTAGCTAACGAATGTGCAACTTTTTTTATAAAATGAACAGTGTAACGGCCAACTCTCTGTTTGTAGCAGGTGCTACGCTCCCATTTTTGTTTAGAATCAAATCTTTTATTGATTGGTCGTATCAGATGAGCAAGCATTGAGATACACAACATATATTTAACACCGTATAACTATTAAATAGCAAATAAAATTTTCATTAGGACCAACGAGTTTTGCTAAGTTGTTGTTTAAAGTTAAGTAACGACTTCTCATTAGACTTTGACAAACTGGAAAACAGAATAACTTGTGAATAACTGGCTGATTCTTGTTAATGCAGTAAATTGTGCACGATGCTACTTCTTCAGAAATGAGAAGCATTCTTGAAAGAAATTAAAGCTTGTTCAAGAAAGCAGAGATAGAAACAGTGCCAAAAAAGCCAAGTCAAAAAGTTTTATCAGGTTACAGCTTCATAACATCTAAGCAGAAACTACGCTAACAAACATTGAACTAACAACATATTATAAACAGCTATCAAATACCAATAATGTCTATAAAGTACACTACAAAATTACAACCCATAAATCTAGTTACATGTACCATGAACTTCTATTTCGTAAAGGATTAGGTAGTCGTTAATCATGAACTGTATCTGTACAAATTGACCTCTGACCCTGGTGACACAATTAATAAGGGTGTAATATCTATTGAGTGCTCCTTGATGTTGTCCACAGTAATTACTGGCTTCAGTTGTTGTGTAGAATATTGAGGATAAATCTCTTGTCACAGTCACATATGCATTGGCGGCTTGATTTACGGCCATGTTGGCTAAAATAATGAAATATAAAACATTATAATGCCGTATTGTAGTTTTCTTATGTTCATTAATAATAAAACCAACACTTCACAAGTTATTATACTGATGAAAGCAGCATTTGGTACGATAGATAGAGAGTTTAGTTCAACTAAGAAAACTAAAGAGCCAAATTCAACACTGAAATAACATGTTCCAAGTTCTAGCAAGCTTTATTTTAAACAATATATGATTCCACTTGAACTAATTATTATACTTTTAACAGCGTTTTGAAAAAAAGGATATTATTTTATTAAATTGAAATAACAAAGTTTGACATGCAATTAGTACATCATTTACAGAAACCCACAATGGGTTTCTCTAAATGATTTCTAAGTTTCCGGCCATGATGTTTAGAAGCTCAAAGGTTTTTTGTTGGGTTATGTCGAGTTACCTCTATTCAGTATATTGACAGCTGATATACAACAGGGTTTCTCTAGATCAACTCTCCACCATGGATTCTGCTCACTCTGAGTGTGTAGAAGAGAAGAGGCCTCTTCAACAATTGGAATGTAAATCCCATCCACCGCTTTATTACCTCCATATATAGCATCATGAAGACTGGACATTTTTGTCTCCTTACCTGAAATTAAATAAAGGATTTTACTTCAAACTTTCTTAAAGTTATTTTTAGAATGAAACTAGAATATTTTGAGAAAGAAATTCCTGAACAAAGCTTATTTATTTATCAATGCTAGTTTAAAAATGCTCACTTTTGTAGGATTTTATGCAAATATCTGAATCTTTTGTCTGAATAGTCAATAATATAAAAGTCCTGGCTTTCATAGAAAGCCAGGACTTTTGAAAAGCTGCCAGTAATAAAAAAGCTAAAGAATAGATATTTAAACTGTCGGGAATCAGTGATCAGTGGGGGAAGCCTCAGTGATGAGAGCAGGTGGGTAAATTGTGATATTTAGTTATTGTGCCATCGTGAGCAGGAAAATCTCAGCGTGGGTTGGTGAGGGCATGAAACAGTATTTTACAGCAGCAAAGCTGCTGATTAGCTACTGTGCAAGTTGGCAGTAGGACTGTTGTGCTTTCCCAGAGTTGGTAGAAGCTATGGTTCTTTGGGCACGTAAGCTGTAGTTCTAAAGCTAGTGGTAAAAGGAGGTATATGTGCCATCACTGCAGCGTTATGCTGCGTAACAACCTATTTGCTGTTTGCTGAGAAACTTAAAAAAAAAACATTGGACGTAACTTTTTTACTGGTTAAAATGTGGAAAAAAACAACTTTTGAGTCTATCATATTTTCATGTCCTTAGAAATCGATTAGAACTGTAAATTGTTGGTTTCCCTCATTACACAAGTAGTAGATTTTTACCAAATTTGATTAATTTGTTGTTCAAGTAAAGCATTTGCTGTTTAAAATGTTTTCTTACATCATACTTGTACGTTTCACTTTCACCAAGAAAAGCTTGGCTGGGTATTATGGATTGAAGTTCATTTGCAGTTTCTGTGATGCCAAATAGTGGTCTCACTGCATATGCCTTTGCACAAATCTTTGGTAAAAATTTATCAAAACCATTTGATTTATACAGTGTCTATGATTTGAACTTGGAGTAACTCCAAATATATTTAAAGCATAGAAACTCTGTAGTTCATCAGCTTTATCAAAACCATTTTTAGACTAAAAGCTAAATGATTACACCACGTAAAGCAACAATATTTTTTATATAATCATTTGCAAACTAGTGTTTTGGAAAAAAAACAGCCAAAAATCTAATTCTACATAAAAACAAATTTAAATAAACTATGCGGTAAAACAGAACAAATATGGAAAGGCTTAACAACAAATTACTATAAATCACTAACTGCTAATTTGTTTGCATTGATCACAGTATTACGCTTGACTTATTTCTACTCAAGACAAGATAAGATAAAATAACTTGTTTTTCACACCAATTTTTAACTAGTTAATCTTAGCAGACTATGTACTCTGTATGCACGTTTCTCAATCGGTTTGATCAAAATCCAAAATTTCTAACAAAATTCAAATTTGTTTTGCTATCTTTCCTCAAGACTTTTGATAATTTGAGGTGTTGTCTATATATATACAAATCTCATTAATGTTGTATTTTAATAAAACCCTGTGACTAGTTGTAGCAATTCAAATTTAGCGATAAAAACCGCATGGCACTGATTTTGGAACCTCCCAATTTTGAGGCGGCAATCTTTACCACTAAGCTTCACAGAATACAAGTGACTCATTCAGAAAATAGTTATACTATCGGTTAAGATACTCGTGCTTCAGGCACTTGCTTGGGGTTAATAACTAGCACTATTGACCCACTATGTTTAACAATTGTTAACCTTGCCTAAAACACGAGTAGTGTATTTGTACAGAGTTTAGTAAAAATCTAGCTTTCCAGGTAAGTCACGCATATTCATTAGGCAATTGTTTTATTAGCTCTGTAATGCTAGGTATTAAACTAGTTATTGTATATAACTACTGTTTGCTTTATGATAGCAAATTTAACTTTGCATTTTTAAACAAAGTATTAATAGGAACCGTTTTAAATTACATAATTTTTTCTTAGTACAATTTAGACCGTTTTTAGGTACCAAATTTGGTTAAAAACATCGCGTATTCAAAAAATATTAAAATAGTAGTAAGTATTTTGCCTGACAATCTATACCTGAAATGTCTTCAGTAGTACTAGCCGCGTTCTGCTACACCTAAAACTCTACTAAAACAAAAAAAACACGTATCAAATACCTCGAGCTAACAGTGTACTCATGATGATTCTATAAGCATCCAAAATATTTCCATCTGTTGCGATCATCAGAACATCAGTGGCAGAGATATTGACAGCAGAGCATGTAGCATCATGTATGTCGTATACGAATGCTTCACATGTCAAAATACTGGCACATGTTGAAGCGCATCCAATTAACTCTCTGATGCCGTAGGCTATTACTTCACTTTCAGTGTTGGCTGAAACTTTCTGTTTCTCAAATGTGACACCACATCCTGCGTTTGCGTAAGTAAAATAGGCAAAGAAAATTATCCAATATCCTGCAAAATACAGAATTTTGTATGTTCTTCTTCTGAACAATCAACAGTGATGCAAAATGGCTATTAAAACCAATAACTTTGCAGACCTAAAACTGCATTGCGCTTTGCTTCGCATTCAGCTTTAAGTTCACTGGATAAAAAAAGAAAGTTTAGTCCAACATGAACCTGTGGATGACATGGCAGGCGCTACCGGAGAGTTTTAAAGGGTTTTGATGTATTAGCCTGTCGCAACATTAAAATAAGCTATCTAATCTCTAGCAAGTAAACTGTGATCCAAATTACTTCAAATAAAAGTAAGTTAAATTTTTATACAACTAGTCTGATTTTAAATAGCAATGTTATTCTGAACGCAAAAAGTACTTATGTTAGACATTTTAATTACGGTTGACAAATATGTGCTGTTTATGTTACAGGTTCCATCATAAAATCAAGTTTTATAAATGGCTTAAGCCCCTAAAAGGCTTTACAGGTTATTTGTTACAAAATCAACCATACTACTAGCCTTTTGAGGCAACTCCTATTTTCTCTAGAGTGGGCTTTATATTTCTTTAAAGAAATTCTATTTTTTATTGCGGTATGCCAATGCCTTCTACTTGCAATATAAATTCATTTGCAAAGAGTCAATAACATTAATTTTGACAAATAATACTTTTAGAGATTATTTTGCTTCTGACATTCAAACTCAGAAATATTGTAAAACTGTTAAAGAGATCTTATTCTATATATATATATATTATATACATATATGTCTATATAAAAATGTATATATATGTGTGTGTATATATGTGAACTCTTGCGTAAAAATCGACCAAAAGTCGACATTCACTATTGTTAGTAATGGAGCTTTGAAGTTTGCATTTGGTTTATTGGAGAGCACATAGCTACATGTACTTTGTTTATACTTTCACTCTAGACCAGGGTTCTCCAAACTACGGTCCGCGGGCCAGATGCGGCCCGTTGGGCCCCTCAATCCAGCTCACAGAGATACTTAAAAAAGTTATTAAACAAAATAAAAAAATAATATTATTAACAAAAAAAAATTATTAAACAAAATAAACTTTGCGCAGAAAATGCACGTTATGACTCAAGCAAACTAGAAAGAGTGGCTTGCGTCGATTTTTGTCCCAACTTCATATTCGTACTTCCGTTTCAAGCTATTGCGAAACTTAAAGAGCTAAGGGATAACGTGGAAACTTTTCATATGTCAATGCTTCATAATGGTTGATAAAAGGAAAATAAAAGTAGATGATGGATGTCGGCGATTTGAAGAAGAGTGGAGTGTAAAATACTTCTTCATCAAATCTGCAGATAAAGCATTGTGTGTCATCTGTCATGAGACTGTTGCAGTACTGAAGGAGTACAATTTGCGCCGCCATTACCAAAGCAAACACCAGGGAACATATTCACGGTTTGAAGGAAATATACGTGAAGAGAAACTTGCAAAGTTAAAGCAGTCCATTAATTCTCAAAGATCAGTTTTCACAAAAGCTTTAAAACAAAATGAGTCGATAGCAAGGGCTAGTTTTAAAGTGGCTTATATTCTCGCTAAAAATGGCAAGCCTTTTACAGATGGTGAGATAGTAAACAACTGTTTGCTAGAGATTGTGGATGAACTTTGACCAGAAAAATCAAATGTTATTAAAACTATAACAATGGGTGCTAATACTATTGCCCGGCAAATTGGAGACATGAGCACAAATCTAATGGAGCAAATTGCCAGCCATGCTAAGAATTTTATGCATTTTTCTTTGGCAATAGATGAGTCAACGGACAGGTGTGGCACCTCCCAGTTTCTAATTTTCATTCGAGGTGTGGATGCCAATTTAAATATCACTCAAGAGTTGGCTTTACTGAACAGTATGTACAACAGAACAACTAGAGAAGACTTGATGAAAGAAATACAGAAAACATTTGAGCAACATAGTTTGGATTGGAATCGACTGAAATGCTTAACTATAGATGGGGAAAGAAATATGTGTGGTGTGAAGAAATGATTGGTGAGACAAATCAAACAATTTTTGTGCTAAAAAACATATATCCGAACCAATGTTTCTACATTGCATAATACACCAACAAGCTCGTTGTGCTAAGTGTGTGGACATTAGCTGTGTGTTGGATCCTGTAACAACAATGGTGAATTTGATAGGATCACATGGACTGAATCACAGACATTTCAGGGAAATGTTAAGAGAGACTGAGACAGAATCTGTAGACATGCCATATTACACTGCAGTAAGATGGCTAAGTTGTAGAAAAGTGCTGTCAAGGGTTTTTGAGCTAAGAAAGGATATTGCTGAATTTCTTGCAGGAAAAGGGAAGCATCAAGCGTTACTGTCTGATAAAGTGTGGATATGTAAGTTGGCTTTTGCTGAGATATCACTGGCCATATCAACAGTTTAAATCTTAAGCTACAAGGAGAAGAAAACCTCATTAGTGATTTGTTCACACAACTAAAGGCCTTCAGACACAAACTAGACCTGTTCCTGAAACAAGTTCAGGTTATGAATTTAACACATTTTAAAAACTGTACAGAGGCTATGGTAGAAGCTAACACAGATTTTCCACTTTCATTTGCTTGTGGGATTATTGAAGGGCTTCAACATCAATTCCAGGAGAGATTTCCTGATTTGCATGCAAAAGCAGATCAGTTGAGACTCTTTCAAAATCCATTTGAAGTGGATGCAGCTGCGTGTCCAGACAATTTACAATTAGAGGTGATTGAGCTACAATCAAATGACTCGCTGAGGGATAAGTTTAAAGAAGGGCTTGTTCAATTTTACCAATTCTTACCTAAAGAGAACTATCAAAATTTGAGGCAATTTGCTGCAGGACTGCTATCTATGTTTGGCACCACTTACTTGTGTGAAAAAAACTTTTTCTACATGTAGAATGAAGTATGTAAAAAACTGTTATAGAACAAAAATGTCAGATGAAGATCTAAGGGCTCTTCTAATGCTTGGGAACTCAAACCTAAAGCCAGACTTTTTCACAATTTTGTCATTAAAAAGCCAATTTCACCACTCACATTGAGGAAACTGAACAGACTAATTGTGATTTTGTTATGATATTACTCTTGCTTGAAATTCAACCTTTAAATTTTGAATAAATATTTTCTTAACTAATGAATCTTGTGTTATGTACTTCATTTTATTAAAATATTCGTTCTTTGACCAGCGGTATACGGTTTGTTGGCCCTCAACATGCTGACTGAAGGTTCACGTGGCCCTCTGGCTGTAAAGTTTGGAGACCCCTGCTCTAGACTAATCAGAGTGTGAAGAATTTATTTCTGAAGTTAAAAAATGATTTAATTGGCTCGTTATGCCAAATTTTTTCCAATCGAAGTTGTTGTTATGCGATCGTGATGTCATCAAAATGGCAATTCGTGAAGATTTTAAAACCTCCAAATTTTTTTTAATCTGGATGAATCTGAGGAACTTGGCACATTGCTCAATAAAATTGATGCTGAATATGGAGCAACAATGTCTAGAGATCAAGATAGATTTTCATGTAACTGATCACCTGCAAGCTCGGATACCCAAACTTTTTAATGATGAAGAAGACGATATTGAACCTACCAAAGGATTAACTGTTATTCACTCTTATGGTACTCCCGTTAATGACTCAAAATCACCTGCTGCCAGAAGCTGCTTACCTACTTATCTCATGGTGTCTGATGAACCTATTAGCTTCAGTTGCAAGTGTGACTTCATCAACAAGTTTGACAGAACTATGATTTTCAGTCAGCTAACTTGCAATAAAGGAATGTCAAAGACAGAGTTATATTTTGTTATCTTGGGCCAAATTTCTACTTGTGTGAATGATGGGAACACCACGAAACCTTTGCAGTATAAAAAGATCAGAAAAAGGGCAAAGACAACTTTAGATATCATGATGAGTCTTATTGAATTTTTTCTGATCTCCCCTTCTTGTTTTTAGTAGTAATAGTACGGGTGTAGTAGCCAAATAGTTGCTGGCCCAGTGTATGCCTCCCTGAGTCACATAAAATTACATCATACAATACTTGACTCTGTTTTCAGTCATACTCAATGGCCTGAGTTAGGTGTGTCTTCACTCATAATTAATTGCCAGTTGCCTCATGACTTATTCAATATGTCAATGTTTGTGTGTTTATTTTTTTGCCCGCTGACAATAACTCTATGGCAGGAGCAATCAATATCTTGGTCACACGATCACTAGGCCATTCAGACTATTACTCGTAAAGGTGTTTCAGGGTCAGAATTCGTGTCCAATCACCTCATTAGCTCATTCTTTAGATTTTTTAAAAAATTAATGAAGAGTTAAAGAAAATTCCAACCTAAATGAATTTAATTTTAGTTTAAAGGAATTTAAGGATTTAATTCTAAATTAAAGCAATTAAGAGCTTTAACAAGCTTTTATTCAGCCAAGCTTACCGCAGCACGATGATAGGTTATTCTCATAGGTTATTCATATGAGAAATCGCATATATATATATATATATATATATATATATATATATATATATATATGTATTATATATATATACATACATATATATGTATATATATATATATATATATATATATATATATATATATATATATATATATATATATATATATATATATATATATATATATATATATATATATATATGTACATGTATATACATGTCTATATTAAAGTTGTGTGTTTTCTGTAAATTGGTGCCCAGCTATAGATAATAAAACATTGGTATGAAGAATCTGTAGTGCAGGGGTTCCAAGCCTTTTTCATTCAATTCCTCTTTTGCCTTTTCATAAACTTTATTCCCCCGCGCTTTCAACTAACATGACTAAAGACAATCGATACAAATTATAATCTCATTTTAATGTACATATCTAAACCTATAACAACGTAATATAAATTTTTATGCAGCATGCATACAACACACAACAATACCTGATCTTCGACATGGCGGCGAATTGGGTTATGACTAGCTTAACTTACTCTCCATTCAAAATCTGGATAGATTTGTTCACACATACATGTATTTAGGTTTTGACTAGCGAGTCATTATTAGCAACTAGTGTTATAGATCAAACCAAAATGTTGAATGATGAAACCCACACTCACACGGCACTGCAGGGCATAAATTAAAAATTTATCAAATTAGACACCTCTAGGTTCCTCTCTTGTATATTCAAAATTTCCCCTTGGAGGGAATTCTTCTCTAATTGGGAACCCCTGCTATAGTGCAAAGTATTCGATCTCAGAACCTCCTGTTCCTCAAGTCATATGCTAACTCATTGAGCTATGAGAGACTTAGGGGTTCATTTCGCAGTAATAGAGATGAGTGTTCAGCATAATTAGTATGTGTCTTATTTTACTTTGAGCAACATCCTGGAATAAACTGCACCTCTGGCTTTGGTAAAATTATATATGTATCATATGATAATTTCATATGCAGATCTTCCAAAGCTATGGAGGGCAATGTAATAGTGTTTTTCATGCAACGTTTTTCTCTGGGTCGGAGTAAGAGTTCTTTTTTCAAAGCTTACTACACTAAAGAACAAATCTGAACAAAGATCTAAATACTGAATCATGTTCTACTTCTTTTATTAATCATAAAAAAGAATCATTTAATACAGGTTAGCAGAATTTCTTTTATCATTGTCTCAGAATTTGCTACCAATGTACGAGTTTCGGTGATTTTTGCACAAAAAATGTCTAATACTGTTTTATTTTGCTAACATTTGCAATTGGTCTTTTGAAGTATTTTTCTGTTTTACCAAATTTCATTTGATTATGAGTAGATTTAGAGAAATAAATAGTTCATTTAAAGTCTATTACATGAAGGTTCAAAATTTTCTATTTTTTGGTACTAAGAGATACTGACACACATTGATGAGGATGACCAGGGTTCAATGGGTTCAAACGGTTAAATACATTCGATGCTAGAGCTACACAGTTTTCAAATACTACAAATTGGTTTATTAATCTTTGGTGTGAATCTCAACCTCATAAATTTGAAACATGCTATGTACAATTTTAGGGAATTTAGTAGCACGGCAATAAGCATTATTTAGTACAAACTTCTAGCATGTGTAAAAATGACTAACTAGATAATTCATATTTCATATTTAGCTGAACTTTATAGAAAAAACTTTGGCTACGGAATATTAAAATTAGGATTAACCAACCTATTTATAAAAAAGGTATACCACTTATAGCAAACAAAGTGAACCACTAAGCAAAGTCTGACCATGAACCTAAATATAATGAGGAGTTTGAAATCATAGCCTGTTCAAATTTGTTCCGATCTTTAATTTCAGTAAAAATAAATACTATCACTTGTGTTTATGTGAATATTGTATATCATATTATTATTGATTTCATTTAATTCTTTATAAATAAATATGTCACCAAACTATTTCTGAACAGTTTGGCTATTTATATAACAAATTAGGACAAATATAACAAAGAAATAAACTTTAATCCTTCATAGAAATCTGAGTGAACAGGAAATTAACAGGAAGTTTAAAAACCAATATTAATCTCCTGCGATTAGCACTACGGTATCTAGGTTGCAAGTATCGATTTGCTGGTTTTGCTAGCAACAATAGTAAATGAAAGATGTATTGATATACACCCCTGCAGTGTAAAACTGCTTATATGGTTTTAAGTCTAAATCTGTTGAGCTCAATAAACAGGTTTTATCTTTTGTCGTGATGTTTGGTATTTAATCACCTTTTGAAAAAAAGTAGGCACTTTTATGTTCCGGAGTAGCAACAATCTTTAGATAAAGACATTATTTCAGCAAAAAATCGTTAGTTTATTAGACAGTGCATCAAGGCAAAGTCTATCCAATGGAGCTCAAATCATTTCTCTTCTGTGAAGAAAAAACAGGGTACATTTATAATGCTAAAAATATGCTGAGTGACATCATGATGCCAATTCTGCCGTAGAAGTTGGTGTCACATGAGATTTGGTGACTTGTATCAGTGCACCAAGTGCTTGACACAATTACATCGTGTAGACAGACAGGTCTACCCATCTGTAGCCCTTTTGTGAACGTTTGCTGATTAGTTGTCAAACTTTCATAGCCCGAACAGCAATGACTAATAGAAATAATTTCTTCTAAAGTATTTTCAGTAGTTAACCAGGTGAACTGAAGTGAACACACGCTACTGTTCAATGGAAACTGTGCAACTGTTGGCTAAGGTGAAAAAAGTCAATATAATTTATCAAGCAGAATAACCATAAAAGCTGAACATGTTTTAAGATCAATGTTAGAACCCAATTAAAGTAAAACATGAATTGTCCAAGGGCCGTGAAAAATATGATAAATACTTGGGTTGAAAGGAAAGGAATGATCAGCTCACATGACCAAAACTTTGTAAATGTTAGTACTGCAGGTGAAAAAGGTTCACTGTGAACTTTGTAAAGTGGGCTGTGTGTATAACTCATATGCAATGTGCCGGCAACTGGTTCCGCGAGCTACATCTACAAGGGCGCGTACTTTCATCAGTAAATAAAACAATTTTCCTAGTACTTTCAGGAGGTTGCATGTGAGATGCTGTTCTCTGTCAGAACTTTAAGTTCAGCAAAAGGATTGTTTCAGAATATTCAGGTAAAGCTAATTCCTTTGCTGGAAAGATCAGAAGGTACTTAAACAAACCACAAATGAATTTTTCCTCTGTGAAAAATTGTAGAGCAAATAAAGAAAATGCTGTTGCTCTGTATACAGATTAACCAAAGCTGCGTAGGACAGTGTTCATGTGCTCATTATTCATGGTTTTTCTCTGTGTCAGAGTAAGAAAGGCCAACTGTTTCAAAGCTTACCATACCAAGTAAAGTTTCGGAACAAGAATTTAGACACTGAATCTTTGTTCTACCTTTTGTATTAGTCATCAAAGAAAAACCTTCAATAACAGTTTTCAGAGTCCCTTTGATTTTCATGTTTTGCCAAAATTGTATAGGGTTTAATAGTTTTTGGTTGAAAAATGTCTGAAGAAAGTGTTTTCTATTTTATGCAGTTGGTTTTCAAAATGGTTTCCTAAAAACATCACCAAATTTCCTCTGATTATGAGCAGGCTTAGTACATTATGTTGTCTACTTAAAGGCTAATCAATAAACAAAGTGGTGTTAGTTTAAAATGCCCTAGCCTTTTGTACATATCCCAGAAATACTGACACGTATTGATAAGGATAGTCAGAGTTCAAAGGGTTAAATAGATCTTTTAAAAGTACTTCTAATGGTAGAGCTGCACAACTCCCAAGTATTACAAATTAATAATTTCTTCCTCAATGTGAATCTCAGCTTCAAGAGCCTTAAACAAATCGTGGACAAATTTAGAGAATGTAGCAGCACAGCCATGCGTTTTCATTTCAGTATATATAAATTTATATATAAATATATATATATATATAAATATATATATATATAAATATATATATATATATATATATATATA
The DNA here is from genome assembly GCF_963576615.1 of Watersipora subatra. NCBI lineage: Eukaryota > Metazoa > Bryozoa > Gymnolaemata > Cheilostomatida > Watersiporidae > Watersipora > Watersipora subatra. Next base: position 15,715,533 of record NC_088712.1, read on the forward strand.
TATATATATATATATATATATATATATATATATATATATATATATGTGTGTGTGTGTATATACATGTATATATACACATAGATATATACTAGTATATATCTACATGTAGATATATACTAGTTACATGGATGATTCTACGTATTGCCTTATTTGTATAGATTGCAGCTTGATGAAAAAAAGAAAGCGTTCACAAAGATGACAGCAGCTAGAAAGTAAGTACAGTCCTTCTTTAAATAACCTTAAAACCGCTATTCGAATGCCTCTTCTACCTGGCTAGCACCTCCATTTGACCCCTGCTTTGCGATAATTATGCTAAACAACCAAAAGATGTTTGTTACATTGAAAGCGACATTCAGACTGCGGTTATCCAAGCAAAAATGCTAATATTTTTGTTTTAAAAACGTTAGGTTTTTTTTCGAATGGTTAGTTTATGTCATTTCTTCAAGAATATATATAGATTTGTAACATTTGATTGATTATAATTATAAAACTTATAAAATAGGAGATTCTTTCGAAACACCATTGGGGTTATCTTAACATGGCTTATGATGAATCGACGTTCATAACTCACATTATATTGCAAATAAAAAGTTACCTTTGTTTACATGTACAATCTGTAGCAAAAATATCATTGATGAAATGAAATTTTATTAAAAATTGATAAATATACACGTAGATATAAAATAAAACAATGCCTTCAAGCTTACAATACAATGAAAAAATTTAAAGCTCTAACATATTGTAAAAACAAAGAAAGGGCTATAAAATCATCATAGATTAATTGCAAGCAATAGTTACAAATTACAGATCAAAATATCTTTCAGCTTTCCAATACAAAGTTTATTTAGAGTTTTTAGAAAATTTAGAAGTAACTTAGCAAATTTATCTCACTCGAAAGATTTAAAATCTCTTTACTAAAAAGAGGGCAAAATATAGGCGACATTAGTTTTGCCCAAATAAAATGGCTAAATTTATCCTCCCAAAATTCTGGCAAGCCAATTGAATAATACAACGTCAGCATCTATTGTAATGCCACCTCAAATTGACTACCAATAGAAGGAAAGAGTTGAGAAATAAAGCACCATGATGTTCAACTAGAGGTTTTACGGTATGCTTCAAGTTCAGTACAGTTAAAGTTATGGAGAATAATCCGTATTTTAAATAAATCCCAAAATACTGAGTTACTGAGTCTCAGTTAAAATGACAACAGTCTCTCATATTAAAATAGATTTAATAGCATTCATTCAATTGAATTTTTATTTTATATGGTCAATTTCTAATTGAAGTACGCTGATGTTTCTATTTTTTGCATTGAAATTAAAGTCAAAAGTATTCATTAAAGGCTAACTTATCAGTCGAAATGTATTAAAGATAAAAAACATTATACTGACCTAAAAGCTTCATGGTATTACTTGACCAAAATTTGAACTTGCTGGTTGTTTCCTCAGCCTTTTTTTAAACTGAGCTGAAACTTCTGCAATTAACAACAATGCTCTCTTGTTCAGCTGTTTTTAAACAATGATAGAATACACTATGGTACCTACATGTATGTTGCTACATTGCAAGCATCGATCTACTGACTTTGCTAGAAACTGTAAATAAACAAACATGCATTGATATACTCCCCAGCAAGGTGAAACTGTTTATATAGTCTCATGTTTAAAGATGATGAGATCAATAATTGACTTTTAGGTTTTATTGTCACACTTGTGTTTAATCCTGTACAATCATTGATTTTCTTTACATGCTAAAAATAAATCATATTTGAGGTAGACATATCTTTGTTTGTTATGTCAATAACTGTGTAGAGGAGTGTAAATGTTATAGAACAAATTGTAACTATTATTACCTACCAAAAATCAATATGACAGAAAATCGTTTCAACAATTCAATCATTTGAAATTCTCTTGATGGTTGAGGAGATTTGATTGCCAGGGTGTTCTAAGGTTAAATCGAAAAAACCTGATTGCGATTAGCACGCTCAGGTTGGTTAAAAATGCAATCATGACACATAATAGTGGCAAAGAAAACAGCAAAAGAGAGAAACTTAACTCTTCAACTTGAGTGCAGTAACCGATATTAACTATATCAAAGATTGTAATTAGCGACATCATTTTGAGCATATTTTGTGTCTGATCGTTTTAATTGCAACTAGGTTTCATTGAGTTGGATCTAGAAACATCGTGACAATCAAATCACTTGAACTATTAGTGATGATGTAAAATGATAAAAAGACTAATGCTTTCTCATATAATTTACAGAAGCTTACTGTAAATTCATTTTCAAAGCAATAAGCTTAAATTCATCAGATCTTAAACTGATTCTTGATTTAATGACAGTCAAACAATAAGAATTATATACAAACAACACATTTAACAAATGACAAAAAGTTTTAGAAAATATTTGTTTTAACATTTAATCTTGTCTTCAAAATTAAACGATAAAAGATTTTGGAAATATATCCTTTTTGTACATACAAAAGTACGTACAAAGCTTTAACCCCAATTAGAAAATACTGAACTAGCAACGTTTCGTATCAAAGAAAAAATTGAATGTAAATAAATGTATCTTCTAAAAGGTAAATGACATGAATAAAGTTTTAAATGTATCTAAACTTCTATGAGACTGAGAGTGGCTTGCAACCTAGATGAGGTATTAATGCTCTATTGTATATTTTTCTTATCAAATGTGTTGTATTTTTCAAGCTAGTTTAAAAATTTAATCAGGGTATATAACAGATACAAACGGTTTTATGAATTGTTTTTTTATGTTTGAAGTTGTTTAAAAATAGAAAATGTGGTGTAAATTGTTTTACATGGCAAAATAATCTCATAATTGAGCCCTCATTTATTTACCACATACAGCAACCTATGGCTGAAACTCTAGTAAATATCAATAAAAACAAAAGACATCAAACAGTTGATATATTTTTACAATCTCAGACAAACTTAACAATCGAAGTTTGGTCAGTAGATCTGTCCCAAAAACCATGAGCTGAGAAATTATATCCCAAAAAGCATTTCGAGCATTCACACTGACAGCGTTTTGCCCAAATATCACCAACTTCATCAACCCAGCTGCCGCCATCTTCACATCCTGTTTGCATGCATCTAAAGTTGCACAGCCGGTCAAATGAGAAACCCATGGACGACCACAGCCTATGCATTTACATGATCCGCCAAATGCATGGCAAAGTTAAGAACTGTAACCTCTTCGATTACCAGAAGTATTGCAATCTTTTTCTACACAACACTCACAATCTGGACATTTACACATTCTGCCATTACAAGTTCCTCCTCCGCAATCTACATGTAAATGATCAATACAGGATTAAGAGCATCATTCATCATTACGTCTTGGTCAAAGTTTTGTTTGGATTGTTTCAAAACATCTAAAATATGTGGACACACTCAGCGGTAAGTATTCTTGAAATTATTAAAAAATATTCACAAAAATCTCTGATTGTTGCTAGATCATTAAGCCACTTTCTGTTACAAAAACTTAATTGTCTGTTAAACCGATAGTTAACTTAATATTTTCACAAAACTTATTACAACTAATACATGTATTTATTATTATTATGACAAAGATACAGAAATTCAAACCAAAATTCATTATGCGATGCAATAAAGTTTTAGGCCATAATTTGCAATCACCCTAAATCTGATAGTTGATTATTTAAATTATGTTTTGGGCCTTGTGAGCGTTAGGGTTGAACAGCAAGCTTTATGAATTGTCAAAAAGTTTTTAGTTGTGAAGTTGATTCTTTAATATTCAGCTGCATCACGAATATATTCTAAAAATACTTTAAATATTTTTGTTTAAATCAAATGTTTTCTCAGCTTCAACAGACTGTATCTAGTATAGGTTCTTATAAAAAGGAAATCAGATCTGCTTCCTTTGATCATCAACACATCCTTTATATCTTAAGCCGACACAGTATTTGTCTCTGTCGAAATTGTGATTAATTGATTCTATACTCCAGGAATAGTCACACAAAATGAGAAAACACACTCAAGGCACTCATTTTAAATTTGATGAATTTAAAAACCGCTGTTAGACTGACAAGAGCTAGAGAGAATCTACTTCTGATGTTCATCACTTCTTTTGGAATTATTTCTGATTCGCTCAATCTAAAAAACAAATGACGCTTCATAGTAACAATTGTACATTGAAATATGCAGAATAAATTTATTGGTAAAAAAAACTGCATTATAAAGAAAACAGCTAAAGTTTCAAAATACAATTATATTAAATATGTTGTTTCAAAAATAACTAAAATATACATACCAGATCAAGGTCAACATTACTTGTATTTAAACTTTGAGGCTGAGAAATTTCAAAACAGAACTGGCATATGTGTATACCTTCAACAGGTACTGCAGATGCCAACAAATAATTTACTAGCTTTTGGGTTTAAATCATTATTAGAATTGAGCCTGGCATCAATGGGCTTTGACTCAGGACTTTTATGCTGTAAAGCTTGAAATTGGATTCATTAAAAATGATGTATCTGTTTATTGATTTTAACTTTTCCTAAATACATGTATCTGTTTGGTGCTGAATATTGCTAAAAGTGCTATTATTTCACGCGCTTGGCATGTGTTAAATTGTTACGCATTGTATTGTTGTCGTTCGCTTCACATAGAGATTCAAAAACGTCATTTCTAAATAAAAACTGCTGAGGAAAAAGCTCAGCAAATAATTTAAAATGTTTTATTTTGGGTAACAGCCTCGAAAAACATGGAGTTGCTTAGGTAAAATATGACTACACAAATCTGATAGGCTAAGATTAATACTTACTAGTGCCTTGACTGCGCAGTGTGTCCTGAGAGACTCACTTAATTTAATATTTAATTAACTTACATACTTACTATTTATTTGCTGAAAAAAGAAAGTGGTGTTAGTAAAACAGCAATCTTTTTTAAATTTGCTACAGATATGGCTAAAAATGTTACTATGTTTTCTTCATGTACATATCAAATTACCTTTCAGAAGTTTTCCTGTTTATTAAAATACTTAGCTAGACAAAAACTATTTCAACAGTCACTGGTGGCCTGTAAAACCAAAGCTTTTTTGGAGTAAAATTTGGAGTCAAGCTTTGAGGGTCCACTTTCTGAAGCTTTTTCTCAGTTTGAATTGGAGTTGAATCAAATAAATTTTGTTAAAAAACTCACATCCTAAGTAAAAAATAACCAAATTTAATCTATCACAAAAACATCTAGCATATTAAATTATAATAACTTACATAAAAGCTCAAGGAGCAATTAAAAACCTCAGCTTATAATTCAGACTTGAAATTGTATGAAAGTGTGTCACAATGTGGAACAGTTTGAACATAGGAAGATGTAACCAGAACAAAGATACTTCTTTTAACCACTTGAATGGCTGCCATAAACTGTCATGCATAACTCACTATTAAACACTCTAATGTAAAAAGTATTGCCATTAACAAGTTATACAACTCTTTACCTACGGAAAATAAAATTATGGCCATCGTAATATGTTATGAAACAGAACTGATGATACTTATACCAATAAAACCTCAGCAGATCATCTACAGAGTGTGATTCTAGTAAATTGCAATAGCTTACAGTAAGTATCTCCTGTCATTATAACATATGTTAGAAAAACTAATATACACTTTTTTACGTACAAGATTACATAAAAAGAAGAGCTTGACACACTGCCACAAAATTACTGAATAGAAGTTTGAATATGTGCAGAATTTCAATGACATGTAAATAAATTTAATAGTTTAATAAATGCTAGTGTTTAAATTAATTAATTAAGCTGCAATTAATTAATTAGCTGCTAATTAATTAATAGCAGCTTACCTAGTAGCACAAAAGGTTGACATCCATAATGATGCATTTAAAATCTGGAAAAGAGTGGACATTAGACAGTTTTGAATTAATAAATTCATCCATATGTTTAATAATGTTTCACTCTGTTATATTTTTATTGTATTATGTGTGTAGCACTTTTTAAACTGAAACGTTCCCTGAAAAAGAACATGCAATTGAAATGTTTTGAAACATCCTAAAATCAAAATCTTTGCTAATTCTCAGATTAAAGCAGTCATTTAAAGCACAGGAAAAACCATTTCCTGGCCATATTGACACAGGTAATAAATATTCTTCCTCAGAGTGTTACTTATATCTGTAGATAAGAACAAATAGTTTTGAGGTAATTTCTAGGAGACTTTTATACATTTCTTATCTATATATATAAATCACAGTCTTTGTCTGTTGTTATTCATCTGCCCAGTTACAGTGATAAAACTTAAGTAAAAACACTTTTTGAGCATCTGAACTTGCAACATTCCAATCACAAGTCTACTCATAAGCACATGTAATCACTAGGGTGAGTCGCTCTTAACCTTCCAAACTATTTATCTATCCTTTTTGCAATTGCACTTGCTAAATCTATATTTTTTATTGATAATTACTATTAACTTATGCGTTTGTTTTTCTTCAGAATATAAAAAACTTTTTTTTACTATTATTTATTACCTACGTCTAGTTTTTTGTTTGTAATTTTTAGATGCACTTTTTAAATTTCCAATATGCCGTTGCATTTCTATTTTTAGTTTTTTTAAAGTTTGAGCGCAAAACCTATACAAGCTAAATACCTCACCTGTAGAAAGTTATATTATTTGATTGCAGAACCTGTATTAATAGGCTAATTACTTTTCCGTAACCGATTGTATCATCTCAATTAGAAATTGCTTTTACATTCTCCTTCCGTTTGGTCAGACAATGAACCAGACAGTGACAGTCTGATATTTCATTTTAACTTTTGTTCCATTATCAAGAGGTACCAATATTGCTATATTAAAAGTTTTGATTGATAGATTTTGCTGCAACAATAACTTTTTTTACATACACACTTATAGGCACTATTTGTATTACTTTAACATATTCATGATTTGAAGATTTTTCTAGTTTATATTAATTGTATCAATATCAAATCATTTTTATTGTAATCATAGCAAAACAGACTTTATTTAGTCATTACTTGCTAATTTTTCCTATTTACTTTTAAACACTTTTACAGTTGTTTGGTTTTTTTCTCAACTCACTCCAGTTGCACAGAAGGCTTTTCTTGTGATATCATGTGAAAAAAACAGTTTGGTCCGCCCATATGCATCTTAGCGATTTTAAGTGAGTTAAGATCAAATATGCGCTCTACACAGGAATCCAACCTATTTTTATTTTTTAAGACAAAAGTAACACAATCTGTGCCACTCAACCTATGTTTCACATCTCAGAATGATTGCGCACATTTTATTAGACAGTAATATATCTTACAGACACAGACTGCACCTGGTAATAGACACATACTGACACATAGACAAATAGACACATAATGGTAATACGTAATAACAGACATGAGTACAGCAATAAATAATCTCCATTGAACATAGAAACCACCATTTGCAAGTGATGTACAAGCTTGTATGAGTGAGCATCACAATGTTGCAAAAGAGTATAATTATGTTTAAATAGCAATGCATCTAATATTAGGCTAGTATCATGTCACAATTAAGCTACAATGAACAAAAATAAATAAAATCATGACACACACAATTATATATAAACAAGTAGTAGGCTGCGAGGCCAGAGTTCTTTATTAATAACGGATTGATTATTATGCTACTATCATACCTAAATTACAGGGATTAATAGCTCCAGATCAAGATATTTGCTTACTCAGGCAATAAGCAATTAATCTGGATCAAACATACACAAACAATCAATTGTGACAGGATGCTCCACTTATGATAGTTACAAGTGACTAAAGACTTTGTCAGACAACTATTTAATTATACTTATATAAGCTGAACCTACGAAGGAATTACTAATTTCACATATTCTACCACTCTAATATTTTGAGAAACAATAAATTTATATGAAGCAAAAGTCAAACGACTTTAGTAAGGCCATTAACTTTACTACAATAATAGCGGTTTCTACCAGTCCATTGCCCCGAAGTCATGCTTGAAGCATAAAAAATAGACAATTGAACACGGATTCTATGGTTCACAGTCTTTCGTTCTACCCAGTGGCCAACTTGCCATTTTATGACTTAATCTGTTAACTCATTACTAGTATTACATAATTAGTATTACACAATGTAGTTTATATTTCATTATTTATAGTTTTTATAATATAGTTTTAATGTTAATAGTAATATAGTTAGGGGTTTATGTGATTAGGTGATTTAGTTTATGGGAAATTACACGACATACTGCAGAAGACGTGTGTCGACAGTGCAGTATATGAGATGGAAATCAACATAAATTATGTTGCAAGTGATCATTTGCAGGGTAAAGTCTTGCTGGAATGCAAAATTTATCTTTGATAAAAAACTACTACAAGGTTGTTTAATTTTATTTTCAACTTCAATTTAATTGCTTTAACCAGTAATTTTATTATCAAATATTTGAAGATGTCCTCAGAAATTTGCTTTGTCATAAGATCAAATAAAACTTACAATACATAAAGAGTCGATGCTCTGACTCATTTTGCATGTGATTATAAATTTGCTGCTAACCATTAAAAGACTAGTAAATTTAAAAAGAAAAAGTTTAGCAATTAAACTAACAACATTAAATATAATTGATACTATTTTGTAACTAGCTAACAGTTTAGTGAATTAAACACATGAACACAATCAAAGCAACCTAAATTTCAATTACATGTACAAGTCTGACGGTAGCAGTGATTTATGCCTTCCTGATTATCTACTTTTTAGCAGCAATGAAAGGTAAAAATGACAAACTGGACAAAACAACACTCACAGTCGAAAGTTTGTTTCATTCATATTCAATTATTAAAAACTCCATCTCCAAAAATAGGTATGGGAAGTTACTGTAATATGTACCCATTGTAATTCCGCAATAAGCTGATTACACCCCTTACAGACGTTTATGAGTTGCTGTAGCTTCAAAGTTGGAGAAAAATGTTTTATGGTGCTGCTTATTACTCACAGATATGTTTTTGTTTCAGTACAAGGAATGGTATGCGCCTTCCTTTTGGTGTCGGCAGACAAAGTTAAATGCTCTACAAAAACTCTCACTTAAAATTAACTGAGTTACATAAAAATACTCTGTCACTTAAACATTAGTATAAAAACACTGAAAAATGGTTTGCAACTACATGTAGTTATTGTGTGTTGAGGTGTTGCTATTCATAAGCGTTGCTAAATTTGTTTATATCAACAGAAATAATAGTTTCACGATGCAACAAAAATGCATAATATTGTGCTGAGGCACGGAAGGACTCGTATATAGATGAGAAAGGAATTAATACGCTACTTAGCCTGAAGTCATCTAGCAAAGAAAGCATTATGTCATGTTATTGGCTTTCAAACCAAGTCATATGAAGTAACAAAAATCATCTCCAGATGGTCATATTGGAAGCATATTGTAAAACTGATTTTGCTCTATTCTTAAAACACAACCATTTTTAATTCAATAACATTATATAAAAACAATAATGTATGCCTATGTAAGATAAAAATCAAATACAATCGCATAGTAATTCATTTACTGTATCTTGCGAAACTCCTACTGTTTATATAGAAGGCTTATTAGATTCATTTGACTCATTGCACTGTCACTAGTTAATTGATAAAATTGAGATATTTATGTCTGGAGGATAAAAATAAAAACGTGACACAATGTTAATGGAACCATAAAAAGAAGTTCACAGAATTTTCTTCTCCATATTTTTATAATTGAATTCGTTTTTTTGACACATTGATTCTGGTTTGCCTTGGACATTTTTATTATTTGTTCGGCGTCTGTGTATATTGCATCCTGGGTAAACACAAAAAGTTTTTCTGCTTAATTCATTTTTATTGCAGCATCTCGGTTCTAGGAATCAGAAGGTTTTGTAAATGGTATATAAAACTGTGTTTGAGAATCTTTAAAGTGCATAAATTAGTGAACAAGTCATTGAGAATACAGTACAATAAAGTTGGATAAAATCTACATGCTGATCTCTCAATCTTTACAATGATAGTTAGTAGCTTAACTACACTGCACCTAACTGTCATGTTCGTAAGTTATAATAAATGCAACAAAAATCACCGTGAAACCGCTGTTTAATGTAAACAAACTTTTGTTTTGCGATAAGTGAAATTTTGTAAGATCTAGCAGTAGAATATAAAAGGTTCAAAAATCATCTACTGCAGAAGGTGACAAAACAGCAAATTACTATGACTAACAATACTATGGTTACGCAAACTATTATACAACATATTGATCTTAATGAAGAGAAAGGTCCATTTTTCTGGTTAACTAACAAAAAAAAGTTATTGGAAATTAAACAAAAACAATTATGCTAAATCTTTTGTTATATTCTATACAAAAGACGATTAAGATGCCTAGTACAATTACATATTTCTAAAGCAAACAGCACTATAAAAGTAGCACATCAGACATGTCAAAGGTTACAAAAAGAAAAGTCTGATACCTTTGTCATGGGCCGTATAACATCATGCTTATTCAGAATATATCGTTTTTAAACAAAAAAAGCAAGGATGGGTTTTTTGTTTAGAAAGGCTGTATGGCTATATTGTATATGATCTTTCGATTGTATCATTTTTACAGTAGGAAGGAAACTATAAATGTAGCATACTAGGTATAAGAGTTAAAATTAGTTTCTATAAAAATCTGCAACGGATTTTCAGTAGTACACGTAAAATCTAAAACTCATGTTAAATACCATATTAGTATCTTTTTATATGTTATAGAGTGAGAGACTTGGCTATTTTTGTTAGAGAGATTATATAAGGTAGCTAAACTGGTTCTGTTCTAACTCGATCAATTGAGTGAACCATTTTTAGAAGTAATGTAGCAAATCTATATTTCACGGTATGATTACTCGTACCATGAAAGTTGCATTTATTTTCAGCAGTAATATATCTACATATGTATATTCCACTTGTATATGATTCTACTTTATAGTTAGAAGATAGGTGAATCACAAAAATACGTTTGGAAACCTCATAACCTGCAGCAGTACAACTTATTACTATCTGTGGGTTTTCAGGCTTACCCAAAATGTCGTAGGCAATTTTAGTATTTTCGGTATGATCTTTTTTGTGAAGAGATTTGATACTGTACAAGATGTATGGCAGCTGATTGAATTGTATTACTCTACTTGTTTCTTCATCAGAAGTCTGTCAGAAGATGATTTGTCCTCTTCTTTTACTTATTACCCATTGCTTTTCAGAATGATTTCAGATTTTGAGACATCAACAGAGAGGGCACAAATTTTGCTTTATTGTAATTTTTATAATAAGTTTTCCATTATTGTAAAGAAAAATGCTATTTTTGCTAAACCGTTACTGCAGAAATACAAAGCCGTCGATGTTAAAAACTTAACTACAACTCTTTAGTAATAGACTTTTTTGTCTATGTAGTATCAATGCTCAAATAGTGTAATTTTGACAGTAAAATTAAGTAAATATTACTGGCTTCATCTGTCAAATGAATATTTTTATTGTAATCAGGATTACCAACGTGCCTTCCTTATATGGATAACTTTGTAGACTCTTAAATTCTTTCAAGCATTTCTTAAAGGGCCTCAGAAACGGTATGCTGACTGGCACAGCAATGCTGTATAGTTTATCAAAACCATAAAAATTACTATTTCTAGTTCATATAGTATCGTCGTGTTTTTATGTTGACAGGTCAGTTGGCACAACTGAGTAAATGAATAAAAATGATTGTATGACAAAATTTATTTTATCATCAAAGTAAATGGGTGACAAACAACATACTAATGCCACTATAGATTATATGAATAAACTTGCTCCAGCATATTTGTGGATTGTAATCAGTCAGTTGCACAGCTAACTTATCCTACAGTCTTTGTTATTTTTTGTGAAATAGCTTGGGCTTTGCCACAGTTCTTGTCCATGAAGACTAACTTCCAATAATATTTAGCATTACTTTGATAGTAAAGCCACTAAATTTAAATAACGATTTCAATGGCTAAAGTGTGTTTAGCTTTTTTATTCATTTACAATGCTCTGTAAAAGTTATACAAAAGTTAAATGTTGAAGTAATTTAATTGGATTATTTCATCATTAAAGTTGCAATGAAGCGGTTTTAGCTACATGCAACTATAATGAAGTAAGTATTTGAGATAGCTACAGCTCACTAATAGAACTATTTAAAACTAACTATATGTAACTATTTATGTGCGCAGCAAGCAGAATCCTATATCGTTACAAAGAGATATGCTTCATCAAATATATTACTTACATTTCTTTTATTTTTTTAGAGATCTTTCAACCATAAATTTAGGGTGCTGCTGTCCCATTTTGTTTGCTGTACATCTGTATCAAAATATATAATGCCATTACAAAACTACTTGAGAGTTATGTTACATTTTATACCAAGTTTGACAACTCCACAAACGACCTTGTAGCAGATTTAACACATGAAATGCCTCTAAATGTGAATTTAGAAATTTATTGTTATCGTTTACGGTGAATCTTGTAAACAATGGTTATTAATGAGAACTATTGTTTTTGTAAATAATCCTTTGCGAGTAAATTTCAGATATTTGAATTATAAGCTATACTATTATCTTACTACATTAACTTATAATGTGGTAAGTTAATATTACAATATTATAAGCTTTGCCAAATACTTGGTAACTGAAACTGCTTGAAATTTTTTAACTCATCAATTCAATATTTATGAACTCAAATCAGAAAAAGGTATAATTAAAAAGCTAAATCAAGGACTAAACAATTTAATATAAATTCGACAATAATTCAATAAAAAAGCATAAATTATGTCAATTTGTCACTCGCTGCTGAAATTAGCAAGCAGAATATTTGGACATAATCAACTTACGACTTTCCTGAAAGATATGATCGTGCTGATAATTTTATGGTCACAGTGTCCAATAGTGTTTCTCGATTATTATGCTCAGAGGAAACTGCAGGTAACCAGTACTGTATTAAGGGCAGTATTGTCAAAATAAAAGTTGTCAAAAGACTGTCACTTAGTAGTTGCCCGAAAGTCAAAGGCCTGATTCGGCCAAGTCGGCCATGTGGGGAAGATCTTGGAGTGGAGATAAAGTGCCCTCCCAGTGAAGGGGGGTTTGGGGCTATACCCCAAAAAAATTGAAAATTAAGAGCAAAATTAGAGCACTTTAAAGTGTATCTTGTATTATTTTATGTGGATATCCAGGTCCTGCCAAGGTGAATTATTTTAAATCTTCCAAAAAGAGCTAGCTACAGAGTTACATAGTTTTGAGTTTTAACCATATACGTATATATGTATATGTTTATTTACAAAAATAATAAATATACATACGTGTAAATGTGTACATAGAAGATTGATTGTTTTAGCTAGACACTTGTCTGTTTAAAACTAATTTAAGAGCACATGTTTAAAAATAAGTTTAAGTAATATATTGCATGCACCAGGGAGAGACAACAAATAGATCACTTTGCTTACTTCAAACTTACTGTTTAAATTATGCGCACCTAGGAGTAAAATGAGCAACAAAATTGGCCTGCAGACACAAGCTATTCCATTCAATTTTGTCACTTAGTACAATAAAACGCTTCCTATCCTGATGTTGACGAACAAACTCATTCACTATATAATTATATTATACTTTGTCAAGTAGAGCATAATTAGCATGCATGAGAAAAAGACTGTTCAGTCTTGATGGTGGCGTAGTCCTCCTCATAGCCGCTAAGATAGATAGAATTGGGGTAGTAAATTAAATAACAATTTATTATAAATTTTATAAATTATCATTCATTTACAAAATAAATTTAATTATTTATTGAATTCATGTTATGATCATGCTGTTGTATTGTTTATGACATTGACGTTGTTCAATGATCATCTATCAAATGTCTGTGCACTCGTGCAAAGAATAAAACTATAAAAAAATTAAAGTGAATTGAAAAAGAATAAAAATTTACTTTTCAACAAACAAATAAAAAATCTCAGTATACTATCTACCCTGGGGATATAGAAGCCCGCCTGCACACTCACATGATACTTAGTTGTAGCTTTACCTGAAAATGTTTGTGATAAGTTGAGTAAATTGTGTGGATTTAGAAGGAACTTTAGTTTTTCTCCCTCTCCCGAACCCTCCTTCACTGGCAGGGCGCATTAGCTCCTCTCTCAGATCCTCCCCACATAGCCGTAAATGGTCGGGTTGGGCCTTTGGCCCCCTGGCAACTACTAATTGACAGTTTCCTGACAACTTCTTTTGGACAATACAGCCCTGCAGGTAACCAATGGGGGCGTCATGCTGAAGCCCTAAATCAATACTACACTCTGATTAAATGTTTTTCAACAATCAGATTTCAAACTGTTCAAATGCAATTCATGACTACTAATTAAATGAATTATAAATGGGATTTAAATAATACAACATTACAAGTTTTTGCAACATATCTAATAACTGAAGCTAACTGTTTGAAAGTTTGTTATTCAACAAGTCATTATACGAGAATTCAAATTAGAGAGATATAATTAAAAAACTAAAACATAGGCTGAGTAATTTGATATACATTCAACAATAGTTCCATATAAATTATAAGTTATGGAGGTTTGCTGTTAAAAATGACGAGCTGAAATTTTGCACATACATGTAATCAACAGATGAACTAATTGAATATGTAGGTCATGAATGAACATTTATAATTTGCTTTATTTGCAGCAAAATAAATCATCAATCACTATGAAAAGAAAGAAAAAAGAAAAATATTATTGATTTCCTTTTTTTGAGTTGAAAATTGTCATCTTTGATTAGACTAGAATAGGTAGTGTTTCTCAGGAAGTTTTTGGTGGAGCCGCAAGATACCTGCATTTAATTGAAGTCGCAGTAAAAACCTCTCTAAGAGAACGGAGTCAGTTTGGATGAGCTAATATATTGGAAAGCAAAAAGCTCAAAAGTAAACTTTATTTGGTAAAAGCAATAACTGGGTATCGATGCTTCAAACAGTTTTGGAGTTGACCTCGCTTGAACGACCGTCGCTTTTAGTGAAAATGTTTTACATACACTAAAATCGTGACAATAAATTTTATGTTTTTAAGGCAAATATAATAATTTTTTTGACGATTAGAGTACCTTTCTTGGTGGAAATGTTAATAATTTGTAAGCTAATAAATTAAAAGACAATATAATAAATTGAATAGTTATTATCAATCTATGCTATAAATATAAGTTAGAGCAATTAAATTAGTCGTCTATATAACTACCGTACTTATGATGAAATACTGGAAGTTCAGAGTCTATTAAGTTTATATATATTACCCGCAACTTTAGTATTTTCTGATTATATTTATTCTCACCAAGTTTTCAAGTATTTTATTTTATTTATATAATTTTGTTTCAACACTGAAACATTATTATATTATGTCATTATGTTTGTTTGTTTCAACACTTCTGTCTCACTCTCTCCATCTATGTACACTTTTCTATTTCTATCGTTAATAACACCATTGCACATATTTTTTATTTAAACTATTATATAAGCACTCAATTAAGTGTCTACTAAATAGAAGAAGAAAGCTTTTCTAAATGCCTCAATGTATACACCTAGTTTGATCATAAGCCAAACAGACTACGCTATCCTATAGGTCCGTCTTAGTGAGGTGGCCTCTCACAGCCAATCAGGCTTCCTCAGCCCAGATTTCTACAACATAGTCAGGTTGCAGGGGAACTGTAGCATATACACCACTGAAACTTTACCCCGGTGACTCAGAGCAAGCACCAAATGAGCATATTTAAACTTTTTAGAGCAAGTTGTATTTTTGAATTTTTGGAGAAAAATTACATTCCAGATATTGAAAAAAACAAAACAAATACCGGTCCTATGATTTCCTACTTTTGCTCTTGTTGTAATATGCTTGTTGACTGAAGCTATCTTTTTGAAAGTTTGGTGTTCCATTAGGTGTTTTAGAGGTCCCATGTACATTCATAAGTCTTTTTCATACGGGAAAGCATAACTGAAAAACTGAAATGAAAGGTAAAAATGTAACATAAAGCCCAAATCATATTAATGTGTCACTAACTGCTACAAAAATTGAGCAAAATTCTTCCAATATGAACTTATGAACTTTTTCAATTTGTAGCTCAAAAAAATGCTGACCGTGCTAAAAATGCTATTGTCACGGTCTCAAGTGGTGTTTTCAAAATATTCTACATCGATGAAAGTGCAGATAACTTCTGTGAACGTCATTATGTAACTCTGAATCGTTACTACGCTCTGATTAAATGTGTTTCAACAATCAGAGGTCAAGTTGTTCAGATACAATTCATGGCTACTAATCTCATGATTTTTTTACGAAGTAGAGGTACACCGTCTTATTTAAGTATTAGTGAACTAAACCATAAAAGCTTTGAAGTCTTTAGGAGGTATAAGTGAGAGATACATAATATCATATTAGCCTGTTTTACAAAGACTGATAAATATAACTTTGTAGTAATTTCCTAAATTCTAATCACAAATAAAGTTTTAAAAAAAAGCCAGAATGTGCTTTCATTTATAGAAAACATTTCAGCAGCACATTTAAAAGGGAATGGAACAACAAGAACACCGATTATTGAAAAAAAATGAAGAAAAATAGCAATGCAATAATGAGCCCCAATAACTGGTGTAATGTTGGTTGAATTTCTTACAGCACCATTTTTAAAATACAATCTAATAACATTAGGCTAAAAACAAAGAATATGTATTTTCATTTTAAGAAATAAAATCTTTATACACAGTAAAACATAACTTTGCTAAAAGTTTTATGCAATATAATTATACGTATTTAGGTTTTTGTAAACTCAAAGCTATTTAAGAGTAGCTGAGCAAAAAACTTTTAAAAATTTTAAACAGTCCACATTTTTATAGAAAGCTATCATTTGAGTGTTTTTAAATGAGTTAGAGATTTGTTCTAAACTGCCAGATAAAGCAAGTATCCTCTCATATACAGAAAAAAAATTTTTTTTCATTGATTACCTAATTTAACGAAAAAAAACCCAAAAATGTGCCAAAGCAATTTAGTGATAGAGTTGGTAGGTAACTGATACAATTTACTGTCCGAATATGTGACATTTTTTTCAAAAAACACCTAATTTTGTTTACAGTAATTGGTGTTTTTTAAAAAGCTTTTCTGTTTGCTTTGGCTTTTTCTTTGAATGACGAGTAACACTTGAAATCAAAAGCAATAGATTATCCTTACTCATATATATATAGTAATAGATAGTAATAAAAATATTTACACAGATTGTAATCAAGTCAAAGGGTACTTGAAACATAAAAATAAAGGCTGATATATGCATACAGCTCAGATTAAAAATACTGACTTATTTTTTAAAATGCGGCTAAAAATAGTTTAATCTTCTAAAGGCTCAAAATAGTCAAATATTGAACCTTGATTGATTTGTGATCTAGTTTAACTTTTGATATGGTCGGAATTTTACCTGTGTAAGTCTTTATCACCCAAATAATTTTTTTTGTGTGTGAATCATAAATAATCTTATAACCATTTCTCTAATAAGTTTTCGAAAGTTGTTGATGGAAATATTAGGAATTTCACTAAAACTTTGCTTTGGAATCTGTCACAGCCAAGCCTCAATTATGAGTGTCTGTACAGTAAAGGGATAAATGTTTAGTGAAGTTGTATATGCTCTGCGTAGATGGTCAGCTGGGTTTCTCTGAATGATGACGTATCTTCAAGTCACTGTAATTGATACTCATTACCAGCTCCTCTCTTGTTTTGTTTATTGCTTGGAATTGTCTCACTGTTTTAATAAGAGAACATAAATATTTATTCTTTGAGTTCCTAAATACAATCGATATACCCAAGCAGTCACATGCGTTGTTAGTAACTGTGATGGTTAAAACATATCTAGACAACTATTAAACAATGTAGAAAGTTAGTTGAGTCGCAAAGATCGTCAATATAAAAACAGCTGTATAGGTTTCCAAACTTTGTCAAACAACTGTAACTTTCAAATTTTGTATAATGAAGAAAATGTGTTGCACAAGTCAAATAATTTAAAAAAGTGAAACAATTATAAATATGTAAAAGGGTTAAGATGTAAATGTGAAATAATTAGCAAGTAATAACTAAATTAAGCCTGTTTTGCTATTACTACAATAAAATATGATTCAGTAATAATACAATTAATACAATTTGAGAAAACAAAATAAAATTCTGAATATGTTGCATTAATAATAAAAATTCTTGCATAAAAATTTGTGTGCATAACAAGGGTTAATGTTCAACCAGAAGACGTTCAACGAAACTTTAAATACGATGATACTGGTATCTCTCGATATTGATACAAATGTAAGAAGACATATCGTACTGTCTCTGTCTGACTGAATAGTGAGAGAATGTCGAGGCTCTTCCTGCAAAGTTAATCCGATCGTTTGCGTAACAAGAACTGGCCTTGACCACAGATATAGCAATTGAACTTCACAAAAAACAGAAAATAAAAGTTCAAGAAATCACAAAAAGGATCTTGTTTCATAGAACTAATAGAATTTACAGTTTCAAATAATGCACCATTTAGCGTGTGCATAAGGGATAAAGGGAGTGATAATGCTTTTGAACATTACGCATTACGCCTTGTGTTGCTAAGTGGTAGAGTGCGTAGGATAAAATCTTGCAGTTGGAATATCTGCTAGTTCAAATCCATCATAATGTGGAATTTTAAAATCGCAGGTTTTAATAGCTTTAGCAGAACAATCACAACAGACCAGTACACACAAACTTTAAAATATATATATATATATATATATACATGTATATGTAAGAAAAAGATGTCTTTTCTTTTGAGCATTTCAGCAACGATCAAGTTTTGCCAATGTCAATCTAAAAAACGTCCTGGCAATAACATCACCTCAAACAACAAACCAATCTCAAGTGATAGAAAAACGTTTTAAACTTTACATTAGAAGCATTTAATTTGAAACAAGCCATTTGTGCTTTTGATTTATATTATAGTTTGTATATGTACATGTATCTACTAATAAATAAGTAAATACATGGACTTGTGACAGTGCTCTGATAACTTGAACGCTCTGATAATTCGAACACTTTTGCTCGGTCCCTTGAAGTTTGAGTTATCCGAGTTTCACTGTATATATATATATATATATATATATATATATATATATATATATATATATATATATATATATATATATATATACAATAAAGTATAGGCTAAAAGTCAGCATAAAGTGCTCGATACTAAAGTAGAGCTTACTATAAATTTGGTAAGAAATTTATTAAAATTTGACTAAGCAAAAAATTACTAAAAGTTTCGTATTACACAACAGGTGTGTAACACTCATCAGATAAAATGCTTAGTGAGGACTATACACAAGATTCTGCATTAGCTGGTAAGCTGAAATAAAAGCTCAGGTATTAAAAGCTAGATGGATAAGATCTATTATGTAATGCTATTTCGTAAAAGGTGTTTCTTAGCATGTCTACATGTAGATATAAGTTCACTACGTTTGTTAAGAGTTGCCTTCTCAGGTCTGTAAATGATGAAATATTTTTCTAATGTACATAAACTGCACTTTCCGGTGCTTTTAGAGTATGGCTTGGCGTGTGATAAAATCTTCCAGGCTATGTTGTAGTCAGCGCCGCTTTCCTTGAGTTCCCATATGTGGCTGCTTAGCTCGGTAGAGTAGCGTTTAGAAATGTCCTTGAATGTGGATTTGTGAAGGTTATATCTAGTTTTGAAGCTGTTTTCGGTTAGCCCTACATATGTGGCTGCAGGTTTATTGTTATCAGTGGTAGTTACGCTTGCCTGGTATATCACTGATTTTGCTAAGCAATTGTCTGGTAATGGGCAGGTGTTCTTATTCCTGCAATTGCAGCCAGGATTAGTTGTTTCTTGATGGTTCAGTGACAGCAGCCTCTGATTGTGAGAGTTGATACTATTGAGACTGTTTCACATTGTTCATACAGCTATAGCTTAATTTTATAATACTTCTGTTAAAGATTTTGTGTAGCCTGTGGTCAGTAGAGAATTCTTCATCGATTAATTTAAAGAAAGTTTTCCCGATGTGTTTTTCCCGAAAGTTTTCCCGCTACTCTACCGAGCTAAGCAGCCACATATGGGAACTCAAGGAAAGCGGCGCTGACTACAACATAGCCTGGAAGATTTTATCACACGCCAAGCCATACTCTAAAAGCACCGGAAAGTGCAGTTTATGTACATTAGAAAAATATTTCATCATTTACAGACCTGAGAAGGCAACTCTTAACAAACGTAGTGAACTTATATCTACATGTAGACATGCTAAGAAACACCTTTTACGAAATAGCATTACATAATAGATCTTATCCATCTAGCTTTTAATACCTGAGCTTATTTCAGCTTACCAGCTAATGCAGAATCTTGTGTATAGTCCTCACTAAGCATTTTATCTGATGAGTGTTACACACCTGTTGTGTAATACGAAACTTTTAGTAATTTTTTGCTTAGTCAAATTTTAATAAATTTCTTACCAAATTTATATATATATATATATATATATATAGATTGACTAGTGATTAGCGAAATGATACTGCAATGAGTTGAAATAGTAAAACAGTTTACAACAGAAAGCCCGGTGAGTGATGGATGAATTTGTAGCATCACTGAAGAAGGCAGAATGGTTATATACATGTACACTAACAATATATGCTTACAGTGTAATGGGTTGGCAAACATTTTATTGTATATTTTATGAGTTAATTTAATATTACCATACATGAATTATTAGTACTAGTAAAACTATTAGTAAACTAAGTTGAATGCAACTGTAATTTGGGAGTTTAAAAAGCTATATTTATTTACCCCTAAATTAGAAGTTCTTTTTGCTGCTCTACACGCTTATATATAATATATATATATTTTTCGAGCATTTTCTGATGAACATAAAAGCTCCATCTGGTTTGTTGAAACTTGAGGTAGTTTTCAAAATTTAGAATTAAAATTAAAAATATCATACAATTCAAGTGTACATAAACACCAACAGATTGAAAAAAAATTTGGTTGGAAAAAATTGTAAAACATAGTCCTAAAAATGAAACCTATATCACAGTTTACAAAAATAAAACATGGATTCAAATAGACTGTTTATCTTTGTTTGAAAGGATGTGTAAGTTTTTTAAACCAACTGTATTCAGTTTGTGAAAATGATGATCTGATAATATCAAATTGGCCTGGATAAGCTAAAAAAACTATTGTTGTGATGGAATTATGAGCACCAACATAATTGAACTTTTAGCGCAATCACATGGGTTTTAAACAAAATAACTCTATAACAAACTATTAAACTAAAAAAGGAGGTAAAAACATACCTATAAATCTCCTGTACCAATGCTACCATTTTGGACACAATTTTGATATAGCTGGTGATTTTATTACTTTGTCCTTCATCAACTCAAGTGATAAATTGAATGGAATTCTAACAGAATATTAAACTTAGTGAGCTAACAATAATTGATTCACAAACTAAATATTGAGATAGCTAGTGTAGACTGATGTGACAGCTGACACATGACACATGACACAGCTGTGACATGTGAGTGACAACTGAATTTTACTCGAAATTTTCTCTATAACAGTAAGTTTAAAATTTAAATCAACAGTCCAATCTTTAAAAAACATAAAATATTACTTGTTTTCAGTGGAAGGTAACTTTTCATACATTCTAGGAAAGGTTATGCACCTTTAATATTACATCGTTTTTTTTTAACAGCTCACCAGTACTTGTGCATGAAGTATATTTGTTTCATGTGAATAGACAATAAATTTTTATTTAACTAGTCCGCTGACCATGCCCTTAAGTTGACTGGTAAACTGACCCAGCTGGACCTTTTGGTCTGGCTGTAGTCTCAGGAGTTAAGTCAGGTAGAGGCCTGGTCAGACTTAGTTGATTCAAACCAGCTGCACCAACCAAAGGCCAGCTGGAGGAGTAATAACCGGTTGAACTCTGAGTCAAAGACGTTGGCCATTTACTATAGAAGAGCATGCATGAGCGCCACCAGAGGCACATCAACAGGAGTTATCATACGATGCTTTTTGCATAGTACGTCAGTTTATTTGTAATTTATGATTATCATTGATTGAGTATATTTCTATTCTCAGCTCTAAGTGGTTGGCTCTCTTAAACATGGAGAAGCAATGAGTATCAGCAGCTCTTTTACAGTAGTAGTGAAGGTCATGATGAGTTGCTGCTCTAATCATTTGGAGAGTTCACTGTTTGCGTATTTTAACCACTCAAAGAGTGCTATTACCTACTGTTCAAATTTATTGTGCATGCTGACCATGCTAAAAATGCTATTGCCACCGTGTCAATTATTGTTTCCAAAATATTCTACACCAAGGAAAGTTCAGATAACTTCTGTGAAAGTCATGATGGAACTCTAAATCGATATTACACTCTGATTAAATTTGCCTCAACAATCAGAGTTCAAGTTGTTCCGATACAATTCATGACTACCAATTTTATGAATTTCTATGGAGTGAAGGTACACAGTCCTGTATAAGTATTAGTAAAATGAATTATAAAAACTTTGTTGTCTTTACGATGTGTAAGTTGAGAATGTATAAAATAATATTCGCCTGTATTACATAGACTGATGAATACACATGTAACTTTGTGGACTTGCCTTATTTTCTAGGTGCTAATACAATTGTAAGAAAAAAGCCAAAATGCTGTCTTATTCAGAAACACCTCAGCAGCACATTTATAGCATTAATACTGCAACGAACAGAACAACAAAAACAATGATGATTAAAATGACGTTTGAAGAGAATTACCAAAGAAATAGTGAGCTCCAATAACTGGTCTAATTCTGGTTGCATTTCTTATAGCATCATTTTAAAAATTCTATCTAAAACATTAAACAAAGATGAAGGAGTGTGTATCTTCATTTTAAGAAAGACCTCCTTTATACGCATTTAAATATAAATTTGCTTCAAATCCTCTGCAAACTAATTAGGCGTATTTGAGTTTTTGAAAACTTGCATTGAACTATTTAAGAGTCGTGGATTTGAAAACTCTATAGAATTTTAAGCGGTTCACATTTTTATGGAAAACCATCTTTTGAGATGGTAGTTTAGAACGAGTAAGAGATTTAGTCTAAACCGTTACATAAAGCAAGTACCCGCTCATATACAGTCCAAAGGTCTCTTAGTGCTTACCTAATTTAAACAAAAGAACTGCACTCAAACACAAAAAAGCATACCAAAAATTTTTAGAGATAGACTCTGTTGGTTACTTAGATGATTTTCTGTTAGACTGTAATATTATTTCTGATAAAAGTTCAGTTTGCTGACCCTAATTGCTGTTTTGACAAAGCGTTTCTGCTTGCTTTTACTTTTTTAGAAATGGTGGAAAACACTTGAAATCAAGAGCAATAGATAATTTTTACTCATACTTGTATAACAATGGAACAATGTACATTGTTTGTATTTGAGTAAAAAGGTACTTGAAATATAAAGATAAAGGTTGGAATATATATGCATACTTCTCAGTTTAAACTTATTGACCTACTTCAAAAATGCAGCTAAAATTAGTATAATCTTCTAAATGCTCAAAAAAGTCAATTATTGAACTTTGATTGATTTTTCATTTAGGTTGATTTCTGATATAGTTCGTATTTTACCTGTTTAAGAATTTTTATAAAAATAACTAGTTTTTGTAAACTAAAAGTGATCTCATAACCATTCCTTCAATAAGCTCTTGAAAAGTGGTAGAAGTATGAACGAATTTACTGAAACTTTGCTTTGGAATCTGGCACAGATCATCTTCAAATATAAATATCTGTATATTGAAATGAAAAATACTTAGTAGAGGTTTATTTGCTTTGCGTGAATGGTCAGTGTTTTTTCTTTGATTAAGAATGTAGCTTCAAGCCACTGCAGTTTATGCTCAATTATCAAAAGCTTCTCCTTCTTTTTTTATGGAGTTGTCTCACTATTGCATGAGAGCACACAATTCTTTATTGTGTGAACTTGAAATTATGATTAGTATACCTGAAAAAAACTCTCTAACAAACTATTAAATTTAAAAAGGAACTGAAAACATAATTTTCAGTCTTCTGTACCAATGCTACCAGCTTAACACAACCCTGATCTGGATGGTGAACTCATTACTTTGTTCTCTATCAACATCGGTGTTAAATTGAGAATTCTAACACAATCGTACACACAATCAAATAATAATAATAGACTCCCAAACAAAATCTAGCATAAACTGGTGTGGAATTTTGTACAAACAACTCAATTCAACAACAACAAGTTTTCTTAGAGAACTGAAAAGTCTAACATCCAAAAACGATAGTCTTACTATTAAAATGGTCATTAGATAATATCTGTTTTAGAAGAAAGCAGTTTTCTGAAATCTTTTTTTCAAAAATCTGACAGTAACCAAATATGAAATGTAAGTTATGTCAGTATTTCACCGATATGAGGATTGATAGCCTGATATTCATTTGGATAAGAAGCAGATATTTCAGGAGTGCTGATTCAAGATGAAACTGGTTGATCAAAGCTTTGGAAGAAACAATGATGCCAGACTCATATGCTGGCTCATCGGTTTATGGCAAACAGTAGACAAAAATAGAGTAGGTCCAAAATTTCATAAGTCAGTTTAGTGATGTAACATATGTGAATCACTGGATATAAAATACTTATTTTCCGCTTCTGAGAAAATCCTTCAAAGAGAGGCAAAGGAATGGCTTTTTTCTTTTGCAAGGGTCAGCAAAGACTATATGCAACGCTCTGTGGGTCCAGTTTAGGCTGTCATTAAAGCAGACTAAGCAAATTGTTGTGGAGGAACTATGTGTTCCTGCCGGTGCAAAATACGAATGGAAGCAATTGCTTTGTATTGAAATTGGAGACCTTCTTGCTTCTCACTAAAACAATATGGCAAAACAAACGTTTCGCAATTTAAAAATGCCTTTTTACAGCAAAACCTGTTTTGGAGCCACTCCCATACATCCACGCACAAATTCCAAAAATTAAGTTTTGGCAAAGCAAGGTAGGAGAACACTAGCCTACCAGCGCCTTGTTAGGTGTATTGAAAAAAACAGTCAGGCTGGCAATAAATAGTGGAAAGATATGTTTTTAGCTAGCTCTCACTGATGGTACAGCAGCTAGTAAACCAGTGTCGAAAATTACAGGGAAAAATTTATCAGCACACAGATCATTTTACAGAAACCTATTCATTGTTGAGGCTGCAATAACATAGGGTTGCCCTGGTTATAGGGCTTCAACCAAAAAAAGCCAACTCCAGGAAATGACTGACTTTTGCTAGTTACACCGAGGCTCATGTTACATAGGCAAACTAATCTAAGGTCAATCAGGAAATATAGATGACTGGCTCTACCTAGAAAAGCTTAACAGACGGAAGTAAAAAAAGAAAGAATTCCTGTAGCTGCCTACAATAACTAAGCATATTGGGAGGAAATTGGATTTATGTCAAAACCAAGCTATATCAGCAATAAAATCCACAAATTTACATGTGAACAGAAAAAAAATAAATCGAACACAGATAAAGGGATGCCACATAAACCCTTCCAGCATTACCGTTAAAAGCCGTTGGTGCCAAACATAGCTGCATGTTTGCCTTAAATTGGCAGGATCAGCCTGAAATCCTTAAGCAAATTTTACTCATTGAGACATCCATGCTTTTACTTTGATGGCAATAGATCGAAGCTTAGTTTCAGAAAACTATCCAGCACAGGGAGAAATTAAATCTGTCTCTTTCTGACCAAAGAAATTAAAAGCGTTACTTGGGAGCGACATGATCGACCCTTGCTAAACACATGAACCAACCAGCAAGGTAACAAAGTACTTACAGAGTGATAAGCACCTCAGTTTACTTCGCCAGGCGATTTCCAATTTTTTAGGGAATGGTGAATAGAATATGGCTCTGGTACAGATTATGAACTGGCATCACTCTACTAGCTAACACAAGAAGCTCATCAAGCCAATGAGTTAGTGACTGGTTGGCAGGGACTTTGTGGAGCAGCCTGGAGAATAGCAACAGTATTAGGCTTTTGACAAAAAACTGAGGTTGCCATTTTTTGGCAGGGTTCGGCTTTTCATTTGGCTCAAAGAGATAAATACCAAAGAAGTCAACGTGGTAAGCCACATTATCAAAATCAACATTTGCGTTTTTGCTAGCTTAAACATCCTTATCAAATTTTGTGCAGGTTGTGATTACAGTGAATTTAAAACCACTAGCAAAATGAAACAGACATAGTCACCTGTTGCAAAGCAATATCCAAATGGGGTGGTAGAAGGTGATACTAGTCCAGACGGAAATGGTCCTATGCCTGTGATTGTTCACTCTGGACCTGATATAGCATCACTCAGAGGACCCCTTTTGAGGGTCCAGTCTCAACCTGATGGGGCCACTGGTAAATCTGGTACCATCATTGAAACCTACACAGGATAGGAAAGTCAACAAGTAGATTAAGAAAGAGCTCTGTGATTAAGCAACACAGAGGGTCCAACATCAAAGAAAAGAATGCCCTCGCACTTGAAAGCCATGGGCACGGGTGCTTGACTGAATTACCAAATACCAGGAAAAGTTCAAAGAGTTTGCCTTACCTGCTGACATATTAGACATTGTCTTTAGCACAAGTGGCAAAAATTTTGGGAGAACATTTGAAAAAGATTTTCGCCAATCAAGCAATCCTCAGCAGGATTGAGCCAAAAAAGAGTCGAATGCTGGGAAACATGGTCGAGGCATTTGAATTCAAGTTTCATCAATCATGCTGGCAAAGCTTCATTTTAGCTGCTAATTCTGGTCTGGTAGAATAATGAGAAATAGCAATTATGCATTAGTTACTTCACATGAAAAAGAAGGTTTTCTCTCGTAAAGATAAACACTAATCAAGATTCTCTATTTTTCATCCAGCTTCTCAGTCCACCCAACTTAGTTGGCAAATATTGACGGGTGACCTGGGTGCGTATATATGAAAAAAATTAGCTTTTCATACACGTTCCAGTGTCTGGAAATTTAAGGTTTCCACATTTTGATTGACCTTAACCTTGGTCACCTTCCAGAGACTCATGAACCTTATCTTGAACCGGTTTTACTGTCATACCTTTTTGCTGTAGCTGCCGAGACAACATCCTTATTTTTGCTTCAGACCTACAAACATGCGTCCACTTTCTTGCAGGTGTTTTCTTGAGGTTGGACAAATGAGGTTCAAGTCTAAAGCTTTTGTAGTGAAAACTGCTACCGATTAAAGGTCAATAATTGAATACATTGTATATATCTTAATTTTTGCCACAATATTTAGATCACTGGAAGGCTTCTTGCAACACAACACGTCAAGCATTTTAAAGGCAGAATTGTTACAGGTCATGTCTTATTGCAACTCGAATCAAGAGATACTACTTGTTGGATACCGGTGTAATTAAATATGTGGTGGGATTATGCTGTTGTAAATGAGAGAAGGCTAAGAGAGAGTGATTGCCTTATACGTTGAAAACTTCAACACTTCCAGAGCAAAACTAGTGTAATATTCTCTAATAATCACTGTCAGTAAAAAAAGGCATAAAGCATTTCAGGATATACTTGTATGCAAAGAACTATTTTTGCTCACTGTTCACCACCAATTTCAGTCACTGTTTTAGATGAGGAAGTCTAACAAACAAGTAGCATGACAGCCAAAAATACTGAACGATTTTTGCTACACACTACCACACTAAGCTGGCTCAAAGCGCAAAAATTTATATGATCTGAGCAGGCAAGTCTGTGAGGACTAGTGAAATTGTGAAGTAAAAGGCTCAAATTAAAGGATATGGCTAAAGAAGACAAGAAAGGTTGACTCAAGAGTCTCCGACTATGCAGATACCAATCAGTCTTGAAAGGGTTCTCCGCCATGAAGGGGGTGGGAACTAAACCTAACAACATGGAAAGTTTTGTGCGAGTAATTGGCAAAAGTACTAAAGCAGAAATAAAGCAACCTTTGTGAAACTTTCTCAAGCAATGCCTATGGCATGTAAAAAAAACTAAACATGAGATAAGGTGGCAGGTCATAGTCTACAAACCAGTGAATATTGTTTACCGAAATGATTACGATAAAAAGAGGCTACCCTTGCAACAGTTTTACATAAAAAAACAAGAAATCAAAAGGCTTTGGCTTATGTTTTTTAAGGCATAAACACAAATAAAGGCTTCCATCTAGAGTAGAGGTTATTAAAACGTTATCATGTACATATGTTTCCTAAATTACCATTTCTGCACCAGCTCAGGAGACAACCCAGCATGATTGACAACCTACAAGGGCCACTAGCCAGATACCATATTAAGACATATTGATACAGAGGTGGGCATGTAAAGCAGTGAATGATATCAAAGCAGAGTAATACGCTGGATGCCAAAAGAAAAAAAAATGTAACCAGATTCATTCCTGTTGTGATATGAGCAATCATACAGATACGACATCATTTCATTGCTGCAGGATGTTTGTAGAAATATGGCAATTGAGGATTGACATATATGTACATTATACATGGTTTCAAAGATTTCCAAGCTTGTCACACAATTACCTAGTCAACCAGCTGTCAAAGCCAAGCTGACATGATCAAAAACCTGTTAAAAAATTCAGGCCACTTCACTTTTTGAACCTTACTGCCACTATTCCGGCATTGTGTAAGGTGTGTCAGAAACCCTAGCGGCCAGAATATTATACCAGCATTCACAATGCTCTGTTTACAAAAACTGTTTCTAATTTACAGCATCAAACAACCAAAGTAATTCTTGCTCGGTATGTTAGACCAGAAATCTCACTTTCCTTTATAGTTTTCAAATATCTTTATCTACTTCCTTCGTTATAATAACCAATCTTTTTATAACATCTTTGCTAAAAAATTGGTGTGAGTGGTTCGTTGGTAGTTTACAGAGTATTGTGATGCTAATAAAAAATTTTTATGATAATCGCTGTAGTTTCCAAGTTCATTCAAGGTCATGAAACAATAATGAATGTGTAGTCAATGGTTATACAACTACTGGTAAATATTTTACGAGTTTCTAGAGTTGTACGGATTTTTGTAGTTTTAGCCCAATTAATGGTGAAATTCATTTTTTATTTGATGACAGTTGTTGTAAGTTGTTTAATTTTTTACTGGTGTTTTACTGAATATTATTGCAATTTGAGCGCTTTTAGATATAGTTAATATAAAGTTTAAAAACTCAGATCGTTCGAGCACTCGCCCAGGATTACTGACACACATTTACAAAAATGCCCTGGGTTTAAAGGGTCAAAAGTGCCCGAAAACTCAACACGATCCTGACACCCGTTGATAATACCATACAAGAGCATTAAGACTAGCCAAGATTTTTCTAACAAAGCCAGCCATCAAGACTGATCAAATCCTTTAGAGTTGCATTAGGACGTCATATGGGTAGAGGAGAGGTGGACTTGAATTTAAACCGACAAAGTTATGTGCATTAAATGTGGATCCCAATCAGCTACAGAATCCATTACTGTTTTACAAACAGCAATGGGGCTACAGGCCAGCTTAGTAATAGTAATTCATTTTAAACAAGCTTGCTATAAAGAGGCCATGTTTTGGAAGCTTTTTGTTTCCGAAAAAGGCAAAACCCACTATTGCGAGTTTGAGCACCCCAGCAAAAACCATCAGACCCGAGTTGTAGAATGTACAACTGGCTTGATAAGGCATCCAACAAATGTAGGCCTATTGCATGCGATCATCTACCTTTTAGCAAATTATTTAAATGGTCATAAACATTTTTAAGGTCTATGAATTTTATGTGAGCGAGTCCAGCATGTGATTGGTTAAACTTATAAAAATGTACATCAGTTGAGAATGTTTACATTTACAATATAGTAAAAGTTTTCTAAATTGTTCACCCACCCAAGATGTAGTCTGTAATTTTTCGTTGATCGAAGATTTTAGAACTGCTATAAATGTGGTATTTAACCACATTGCTAGTTTGCTACAAAATTTAGTAATCTTGATACAAGAAGGCTTATTGCTTCACCAGGTGCTGTTTTAATTGTCACTTTAATATCATATCAGCCTTATATTGTCCTACAAACTAGTTAACACCCAGAAAAACTGCTTTCAACCAAAACTACACCTTGTTTAGACATTATTCAATAAACATGGTTGTTTTTCATTTAAACTAGTGTTGGTGGGAAAGTTTGTATTTTTTTTGCTTGTTCTAATAGGATAGAATTTGCTGTTCCTTTGATAATAAAGCAGCAGGATATTATATAACTTTGCTTTTTGTTTGAGTGCTTTTGACAGTATAAAATGTCTTTCTATGCCTCACCGCAAGCAATTTATTATATTTAAAAAAGAAGTGATGGAAGAGTTTGATTTTATTGATTCCCAGCTGCAGTACACAAATGAATAGCATTAAATCAAGTAGTTTAGTGAGCCAGTCGTTGAGTATTGATTGTTCATTTATTAAATATCAACTTTATTCAAAACTCTAAATAACCCTTATCAAGAAAAAAATACATGATTTTCGTCAGAGTGTCCATAACACACGTAGCTTATGCGAGCAGTGTGTCAAACTTAGTACAAAACATGCATTTAAAATGTGAGTTGTGTTGAAGTGACACCGTTAATCAGTTATGGAGATATTCAGAAATCTAGGGCTGTGACTAGATTTAGAGTAAACAAAGACATTTTGTTCAAAGGACTCTACCTTGCAGGGGTCTTATTAGATTAACAGAAAGTAAAGATAAAAAAGAGTGTTAAGACACAGAGAGAGATTTCTTGCAGTCTTAGAGAAAATGGCTTAATGCTAAGACATGACTTGATAATTAATGTCCATAACTTGCTTACAAGCTTTTTTTGCCCCTCAAGTTGATAAAAACATCTGTTAAGTACCTTTTGTTAGACTTTTAATATTTTTTTTGTTGTTGGTACATGCTTGACGTGATGACCCACGTTGAATAAAATTACTGAAACCATTTTTTTTGGTTCACTTGAACTGGATAGAAACGAGTTAGGGTGTGCTGTTTTCCTCCTCATTTATGTAGTCAAACAATATTATCACAATCCTTTCAATAAAATAATTAAGGTTTAGGTGAAATAAATAAAAGAACTGTAAGAACAACTACATTTATCTTTGAGTAATAATTTTTTTCATAACAGAAACGCAGAACACAACATTCATTACAACAAAACTATAAAATAGGCACATATCGAGCTTTAACATTTCTTGCCAAATATATTAGCTAGGCTCAATACACTAGGTAAGTATAAATTGTTTATACTCACTGCTAAAGAATAAACTTAACAAAACCTAACTGTATGAAAAATTATGATATTATCAAATCGTGTCGGTATCAGTTAACAATTTATCCTATTAAATCTAACTTTTACACACACAAGTACGTTCACTACATACCGCTAAATACAAGAGCCACTGAAATCAATATATAATATAATATGAGTATTAAAACCATGATTTATATCAAGTGGTTTTGCACGACAGATATTTTGCGCACCAGCTTTTCAGTGATCAAGACACTTGCCTCTACAGTTTTAGCTGTGTTGAGAACTCATCATCAATCAGTTACTGAGATCTTCCAAAGTTTCCAGATGTGATGCTAAACAAGAGAGATACTGAGAACAATATTTCTTTTAATAAAAGTAATGAAACCAGCAAATAATACAGCTTCCATTATTAATATATGAAACAAATACACACTGAAGAGTTCTATGATAGTGTTTACGGTACATTTTAATAACCATGAACTTCTACGTTGAAGATGTTAAAAACAGCCAATCTTTTTAATTGAAGCTGTACAAATCTTCCAGCAAGCCGTGGAACACAATTAATCTGTGTATAGGATGGGTGCAAGGCGCTATCATGTCGTCCGCAGAAGTTCTCATCATCATCAGTTGTGTAGAATAGCTGAGAAATTTCATCCGCAGCTGTTATAACCAAAATTTTGGCCCTCTGGTAGTTGACAGCTACAAAAATATAGTAACATTGTGGTTTGTCTTAAGTGAAGAAAAACAGCCTGACAATTGGCCAATCATTAGGCTAGTTAAAAAGAAAAGTGTTCTTGTAAATCAGACCTTATACTAGTAGAAAGTAGTTGTTCCTGTGCAAGTTATACAGCTATTTTGGAGTACCTACAACATCTCGGGTATAACGAATATGCGAAGTTTCATGGAACATAAATATGGCCATTAAAATATTAGAAAATGACATCATAAAAATACATTATAGCTAGATGAATAAATTTTAGATTTAAAATTTAGATTTCAAATTAAAAACATTAGAAAATGACATCGTAAGCATAAATTAGAGATAGATGAATAACATTTATATAGTAAAATAAGAAATGTTTTAAAACCTTATAAGCAACTTTAAAACTGTGGTTCTTTAAAAAAGTCTTGCTCATAAGTGCAGCCGGTGCTAAAATATGGTAACTATGTGTTTAGGGTTTTTAGTTAAACTTATAAAAATCTAAATTATATCTTTATTGACTAGATTTATTCTAGTATGCGGTAAAAGTATTTTATATCTTTCAATAATCATGGATTCAAAACTTTTAAAATATGAGCAAAGTTTTAAGACCATGAAGCCTTACAAATCTGAACTGCGCATGATCAGCAAAACACAGGTGTTGCTATATATTTAGGTATGTAAGCGAGTTGGTTAGTTTAACATGAATCATTTACCTTAATTGAGAATTCTTACAGCTTGTATACAGTAATGCTTTTCTAAGTCGACTCTCCACCAGGGCTCCTCGACATAATTTGTGGTAAACAAAGAACTATCTTGATCATGAATTAAATATAGTCCATCTACTGCCTTATCAGCGGTGTAAACTGGTGCACTAGCGCCTATCGATTCAGCAGGTTTACCTGCAAGTATGATTGACCAATGCTTCAATTTAATATACTGTATTTGTATCAACAACAGAAAACAGGGACCACTTTTCATAACTACAATACTTTAGATGAAATGTTTATATATTATTTTCTGCTTCGGTTATATCAAGATGAAACTTATTGGTATTCTGATAACAAAAGTAATTAAGATATGATAATATTTTTTAATTCTGACTGTTTGTTAAAATTAAAAAATGTATTTGAATTTCGAACAAGTACACGCATGCATGCATATAATATAAATACTTTTCTAAGCTCATTTCAAATGATTCAGATTCTAATAATTTTGAGTTAATTTGAAAAAATGTTAATTTTAATTACATATTTCACTGCTGAAGTTCAAATATTCATCATAGTTCAAAATTAAAATAAACTGACATAATATCAAGTGAATATATAATATCAAGATGTCTCATAGGAAAAATACCTTGTGCAAGCAGTGTGTCAGTAGGAGGGGGCGTGGTAATGGGACATGTAGTTGGAATGGGAGTTGTTGTGGCAGTGGATTTCAGAGTGTATGCCTCCACAATATGAGTTGTTTTTGATGTTTGGCCATTAACCAGCTTCTGATATGTCAAAGATTTTGCAGCTGTGATTATGTTTAGAGTAAACAAAGACTTGACAGTTTGGGGAGTTTGTATAAAAGACTCCACATTCTATTTTGCTTCTTGCGTTAGTGGTTGCGTAAGTAGCTGGCATAGGCTCTGCTATGGTCATCTTGTAGTACTTTGACAATTCTTGTGGCTTTATCACAACTGGCCAAATTACAGCCATTGTCAAAACGCATAAAAGAAACATACATATGTTTTGTTAGATTTTTTTTTAAATCAAAGCTTGTTCTAACTTTGACTGTTTAAAGTTACAATTAATCTGACAATATATGTACTTTTGTTAGATATTTTTATTTGATGTTTATTTAAGAATCCAAAACTTATCTTTGATCATTTAAAATATTAGCTTTAAAATCAAATTTTAAGATAGTATGATCCAAATTACTTGTAAACTCAGTACAGGCATGAGACTAAATACCATTTTTATGTAACAAAAACTAAAAAAGAATGTAGAACCTTCTTTACGTACTTGACTGAAAAGTTATTAAATAAAAATTACCCTTTTAGGTCAAAATATTTGACTTCAAATTTTCTGAGATCAAACATTTTATCTGTCTTGTGGTAAATTTGGGCTCACACAAAACTTTTAGAATTTATCAGAAATATTGGCATTTGTTTAACCTGTGTGATGGTGTTTGATGCTCAAGGTTATCGTACTGCCAATATGTTTTATGATTGAAATCAATAAAACTTAATTGCGATTAAAATGTTGAGAAAATAAAAATCGGCTAAAATCGAAGTCAATAGTTGCTAAGCTGTTTTTCTTTCTCATTTTTGATGCTTGTTATAACATTTTAAACACAGCATAAATGTATTTTTAAATATCTATTCTGACAATCTTTTTTGCAAATATAAATGTTATAATCAACCTTTTGCGTCACATTGAGCATTTTTAGATTTTAGTCCAGTGTTTGAAAATATCAAGTTTGTTCACTTATAATTGTGAAACACTAAAAACAAAATAATTTTAACATATGGACAATCTAAATTAAATCTTTATATTTTTTTAATAAATTAGACTTTGTCATTAACTAATCCAAATAAAATCTACATCAAGTGGTTATAATATGTGTTTTAGAATCATGCTGTAAAATTTTGTTAACACAGCATAATATATCCTGATATGTGATACTTGCTATGTTGGATATCTCGCTTGCCTTTTGTTATTAGCCAAGTAATAAATACACATATATTCTTATATAGAATCAGAGTAACTCCACGTTCCAGCTTCTGTTTCTTTTACTTCTGGTGATGAGCGAAACTGAAAATCGACCACAGCTGTCAAAAAGCAAGATTGAATAAAGATGATGATATACCAATAAATGTTGTTATACTGACCACTGATATAATTTATACATTTCACTTTCAGTTAATTTATTCAAATCATATTGATTACCTAGTTAGTGCATCAGGATTTTTAATTTAACCAGACTGGATTGGCTGAGACTTGGCCGGTTGATATGGCCATGTATATTGCTTTCTTGTGTTGTTTCTAATAAATTCATAAATTAATAAAATTATGCTTGCTACTGATTGGTAGAAATATTTAATAACCTACGGGGTGAAAATAAAATATTATGATAGCAGTTCTAGCATTTCACTTTTCAGTACTTAGTAAGAGATGATGTCATACAGCCATTAAAGTTGAAATGGCTGGAGACTTGAAAAAACCAAGTAAGTATTGATGACCTAGTTGATATCTTGTTTCCCTTAAAAGTATCTACTAAGTGATATACATAATATTGAGTGTCTCATTTAGTAGGAACATTTATGTTATATATATATATATATCATTAGGCTCTAAATATATGATCTATACAGCATATTTTACACATACTTAGTCAATCATTGTTTCATAACAGGCAGTTTGATGAAAACATTTTTAAGACAAAAATCTCCTTTTGTACACAAATTTATCCATAACAAATATTGCTGGCCAGTCAGGTGTTAATGAGCTTTATATCTTTTAGAAAATAACAGAGACATGTTGTATAATACCAAGAGTATCCGTTTGGGAGTAAGCTTATAAATACTAAAGACTTTATAGACTTTCAAAGCCTTGATTTTTCTTCAGTTTCCTCATTTAATAATCTAATTTTTTTAGCTTCCAACTACCTTCAAGGTTTTCTTTAATAGTTATACACGAGCTGATATTTTTAGCAGTTTTCTGGTCTGTCAGTCGTTATTGACTTTTGCATTTAGTAAGCTAACAAGAAAATAGCAAAATACTAAGAATACCCTCTATGGAGTTATGGTATTAATAAGTCATACTACTTGGAAATTCTAATGCTGCTTTCTTTGTTCCGATTTGTTATCTATTCATAATTTAAAGGTCAAAGGTAACATGTACACATTTTGCATATTAACTTCCACAAAAGCAGTTTATATCTAGCAAACCCGTTAGATCCTTGTTCCAAGAACTGGTCAGTAGGTGCTTCCCTATAATATACTAGTATTACTAATTTAAAGTTGCCAAATAATTTCTGGATATTTGAGAGATTTTCCAGTGATTATTTTGTTAAAGATCTAGAGGTTTTTATAGAAAAAACTGCAAAAGGTTATACTTGTTGGGATTTTTTTATGCCTACATTTTTATGTACGTTCAACATGTTTTATTCCAGATTATTTTAAGTTTTTACTACGAGTTGATGAATAAAACAACTTATCCAATATTAGTACAGTGTTCCCTCGCTAATACAAGTAATGTAATGTAAATTAATTACAATCATTCATATGCAATATTTTTGACTGTAAAAGACCAAAATTTCCAAAACCTACCGCCACATATTTATTGAAGCTCAGCACATTTGGAGATGTCCAACAAAAATTTTAAATTGGTATGATGGCAGTCTAAAAGATAAAAATATTTTAAATTTAATTTAAAAAAAATTAAACTTAGATTTCAACTAACTAAAGCTGGCTAAAGATAATGTTGGATTCTTGCATTAAGTTGCTTGATGATTATTATCTTGTTTTCCAGATTGGAATACAAAAGAAAATGCTTTGAGCACTTTGAGTTAGATTTCTTTTATGGCTCATTAGCAGTTATTTCAGCTTTATTCTGTTAATAATTAGTTTATTAAGAAATACCATATGTAGTAATACTTTTGCAGAATCTTTCACATTCTGCTAAGTCTCTATAGACTCAACAAATTATGCAAAAAAATTAACTTGCTGACAATTTTCATGTTTACAAGCTTGAATTAAAACTGATAAAAGGTTTTTATTACAATAATTTTTGTTGCTTGCTCAGGAGATTCACTGTGTTAACGTGATAAATACGTGTTGTTGGTTGACAGAGAGAGCAACTTAAGTTTGGTGCTTATCACAGCATCATCAGTTACCATTTAAGAAACTGATACTTGATTTTTTGTAGATAGGTCCATCGTTCTGATTCATGTGACTAAAAACATAGGAGGGGGTGTGGTAGTGATAGTTGGAATGGATGTGGTAGTGGTAGTGGTAGTGGTAGTAGGAGTGGTAGTGGTAGTGGTAGTAGGAGTGGTAGTGGGAGTGGTAGTGGGAGTTGGAGCTGTAGTGGGAGTGGGAGTAGTAGTGGTAGTGAGAGTAGTAGTTGTTAGAATTATGAGTTTGTGTGAAACGAGTAGAAGTCTATTTGTCAAGATACCATAACCAACTGAGATATAATAGACAGAGCAAGCATTACATATTGGGTTGTGAAAGTATGCAGCACAAGCACAGCTTAAAGCGCATAAAGCAATAAAGCTTAAAGCAATAGAGCACAGCTTACATAAACCGATGAATAAGCATGATGAGTTTATATAAACATGTAACTGTGGGATCTAGACCCTGATATAACCATTAGTAGTGGTAGTGGTTGTCGGAGTGGGATTCAGAGTGTATGCCTCCACAATATGAGAGGTGTTGATGTTTGACCATGAACTAATTTCTGATATGTCAAATAGTTTGCAGCTGTGACTATGTTTAGAGTAAACAAAGACTTGACAGTTCGGAGAGTTTGCACAAAAGACTCCACATTCTATCTTGCTTCTAGCGTTAGTGGCTGCATAAGTAGCTGACATAGGCTCTGCTACAATCATTTTGTAGTACTTTGACAATTCTTGTGCCTTTGTCACAACTGACCAACATACAGCCATTGTTAAAACACCTAAAAGAAACATACATATGTTTTATTAGAAATTTTTATAAATCAAAACTTTTCCTAACTTTGACTTTTTAAAGTTACAAATAATCTGACAATATATGTACTTTTGTTAGATATTTTTATTTGATGTTTGTTTAGGAATCAAAAACTTATCTTTGATCATTTAAAATTGTAGCTTTAAATTCAAATTTTGAGATAGTATGATTCAACTTACTTGTAAAGCTCAGTATAGGCATGAGACTAAAAACCATGTTTATGTAACAAAAATTAAAAGCAAAAAGGTTGAACGTCCTTAACATAGTTGTCTGAAAAGTTATTAAACTGAAACTTACTCTTTTGGATCAAAATATTTGACTTCGCATTTTTTAGATCAAACATTCCATTTATCTTGTGGTAAATATGGACTTACACAAAGTTTTTCAGAAATATTGGAATTTTTTTAACCTGTGTGATTGTTTTTGATGCTCAAGGTCATCTTACTGCCAATATGTTTTATGATTAAAAACAATTAGCTTGATGGCGGTTAAAATGCTGAGAAGAGAAACATCCGGTAAAAATGAAGTCAATAGTTGCTACACTGCTTCTTTTTGCATTATAGATGATTGTTATAATTTTTAAACACAGCATATTTACGAATCTTTATGAATATCCATTCTGCCAATCTTTTTTTGCAAATATAAATGTTATAATCAAGCTTTTGCGTCACATTGAGCATTTTTAGATTTTAGTCCAGTGTTAGAAAATATCAAGTTTGTTCACTTATAATTGTGAAACACTAAAAACAAAATAATTTTAACATATGGACAATCTAAATTAAATCTTTATATTTTTTTAATAAATTAGACTTTGTCATTAACTATTCTAAATAAAATCTACATCAAACGGTTACAATTTGTGTTTTAGAATCATGCTTTAAAATTTTTTTAACACAGCATAATACATCTTGATATGCGATACTTGCTATGTTGGATATCTCACTTGCTTTTGGTTACTAGCTCAGTAATAAATACACATATACTCTTACATAGGATGAGAGTAACTCCACGTTCCATCTTCTGTTTCTTTTACTTCTTGTGATGAGCAAAACTGAAAATCGACCACAGTTGTCAAAAAGCAAGATTGGATTAAGATGATGATATATCAATGAATGTGATTATATTGACCACTGAGACAATTTATACATTTCACTTTCAGCTAATTTATTCAAATCATATTGATTACCTAGTTGGTGCATCAGGCTTTTTAATTTAACCAGATTGGATTGGCTGAGACTTGGCCGGTTGATATGGTCATGTATATTGCTTTCTTGTGTTGTTTCTAATGTATTCATAAATTAATAAAATTATGCTTGCTACTGATTGGTAGAAATATTTAATAACCTACTGGCCGGAAATAAAATATTATGATAGCAGTTCTAGCATTTCACTTTTCAGTACTTAGTAAGAGATTATGTCATACAGCCATTAAAGTTGAAATGGCTGAAGACTTGAAAAGCCAAGAAAGTATTGATGACCTAGTTGACATCTTGTTTCCTGTAAAATTATCTACTAAGTGATATACATGATATTGAGTGTCCCATTTAGTAGGAACATTTATGTTATATATACCCTAGGACACTTATATTTCGCTAGCATTTAGTTTCGTGAGTAGCATACAGAGTAAAATTTTGCTGCAACTTAATTTCGCAGCTCTGATGAGTGCGAAAATATAGTGATGTGAAAATAAATGCAGTGGAACAAACACCATTAGATTCCTCAAGTCCAGTTCACTGGTACGAAATATCTTTCAATTTGGGACTACCGTACTTTTCGGACTATAAACCGCACCTCTATTTAAGCTGCATCTGCTTTATTTTTCAAAAACGATAATAAAACCATACATAAACCGCACCTTAGTATAGGCCGCAGAACTAAGGACTGTGCTATTTAACGTGGCAGCAACTTTGCCATTTAAAACGGAACAGTGCAGAATGGCACAGCTTCGTATTAGCCAACGCTTTTTAACTTAGTGCCTAACAGGACAGTACCATGAGACATTGTTTCGTTTTTTTTTTCACCACTAGAATCGCACTGCTTGGATATTCCCGTTAGTGCGCCCTAGCGGTGAAAGAAAAAGCCACAGATTAGCCACACCCTTATATAAGCCGCACGGCTCAAATCATCAAAAAAAAGTAGCGGCTAATAGTCCGAAAAGTACTGTAGTTTGTATTTGTGAATCGCAGGTAGAAATGTGCAGGCGAGATCAACAATGCCATTTGATCGCTTGCTGCCATTTGTCTCCTGGACTATCAATGACGTCAAGGTCCCTGCCGTAGTGACTGATGTGGTACCAATATTAGAATTCAAGTATTTATAGCATGCGGTGCCGCGGTGGCCATGGCTCCGAGTTGTTATTGCTTTTGGTTGGTAATAAAACTCATCACCACAATAATTATTATTCAATTTTATGACTTTTTCTACCAGACTGTTATTCTCATCAGTTACAAATTCGATGACTAAACTAATATCATCATCTTTGTCATTTGTCTAAGTTTTTCAAAAAAAAATTATCTTAATTTGTTTTGTCAAGCTGCTCAGTCGGTGTATTAGCTATAATGAGTTTAACCAGAATTGCCCAATGAGCCAACCACACACGAAAATTGCCTGCATTTCTAATATGACGATTTTATTGTGAATATCAATGAACAAAGCCATTTAATTTCGCGTTTTTGCTCGTTCGTTATTATAGTTTAGTTTCGCTCATGAAATTTTCGCGTGAGGAGGTTGCCGCGAAAATGCAAAAGTTAGATGCTGTGAATACATAAGTGTCCTAGGGTATATCATTAAGTTCAAAATATATGATCTATACAACATATTTTACACATAATTAGTCAATCATCGTTTCATAACAGGCAGTTAGCTGAAAACATCATTTTTAAGAAAAAAATCTCCTTTGTACACAGGTTTATCCATAACACATATTGCTGACCAGTTAGGTGTTAATGAGCTTTATATCTTTTAGAAAACAACAGAGAAATGTTGTATAATACCAACAGTATCAGTTTGGGAGTAAGGTTATAAATACTAGAAACTTTATAAACTTTCAAAGCCTTGACTTTTGTTCATTGTCCTCATTTATTAATCTGATTTTTCCCACTTCCAACAATCATCAAAGTTTTCTTTGATAGTTATACACGAGCTGATTCTTTTAGCAGTTTTCTGGTCTGTCAGCCGTTATTGATTTTGACATTTGGTACATTAACAAGAAAATAGCATAATACTAAGAATATTCTCTATGGAGTTATGGTATAAATAAGTCATACTACCTGGAAACTCTAATGCTGCTTTCTTTGTTCCAATTTGTTATCTATTCATAGTTTAAAGGTAAAAGGTAACAAGAACATATATTGCATATTAACTCCCATACAAATAGGCTATAACTAGCACATTCGTAAGACCCTCATTTCAAGAACTGGTCAGTAGGTGCATCCTTATCGTCTTAGTATTACTAATTTAAAGTTGCTAAATAAGTTCTTGATATTTAAGAGATTTTCCAGTGATCATTTTGATGAAAGATCTGGAGGTTTCTATAAAAAAATCTGTAAAAGGTTATACTTGTTGGGATTTTTCGATGCCTACATTTTGATGTACATTCAACAAATTTTATTCCAGATTATTTCAAGGTTTTACTACGAGTTGATGAATAGAACAACTTATCCAATATTAGTACAGTGTTCCCTTGCTAATACAAGTACTGCAATGTAAATTCATGACATTCATTTATACGCAATATTTTTGTCAGTAAAAGCCAAAAATTATCAAAACCTACCGCCACATATTTATTGATTGCTCAGCACATTTGGAATTTTGCAAAAAAAAATTTTAAATTGGCATGATGCCAGTATAAAAGCTAAAAATATTTTTGGTGAAATGGTTTAGAAATTAAACTTAGAGATCAACTCATAAAAGCTGAGTAAAATAATGTTAGATTCTTGCATTCTTGCTTGATGATCATTTTCTTGTTTTCCAGATAGGATTAAAATAGAAAGTTCTTGGAGCACTTTTAGTTAGATTTCTTTTATGGCTCATTAGCAGTTATTTCACCATTATTCTGTTAATAAGTAGTTTTCTTAAG
Organism: Watersipora subatra; assembly: GCF_963576615.1. Taxonomy (NCBI): domain Eukaryota; kingdom Metazoa; phylum Bryozoa; class Gymnolaemata; order Cheilostomatida; family Watersiporidae; genus Watersipora; species Watersipora subatra. The sequence continues at coordinate 15,757,304 of NC_088712.1, forward strand.
AGTTACCCTATATAGTAATATCTTTGCAGAATCTTCCACATTATGATAAGCTTTAATAAACTCATAAAATTTTGCAAAAAAATTAATTTGCTGACAATTTTCATGTTTTTTAAGCTTGAAGTAGAATTGGTAAAAGGCTTTTATTACAATAATCTTTATTTGTTTGCTTATTTGAACCTTACGCATTAAAACCCAAGTCTACCAACAAGCACTCGTAACTACAAGGCTGAGCCTTTCTTACCATTTACTTTGTTTTCCCCACGTACTGTATATCATTTACATTTAAACCATGCAGTTTTTATCATTATTAGTATTATATTTTGCATTCATTTTTGAAACAATTTGAAAGAGAACTTTTTTACCATTTTTTTCAAACAGTAAATGTCAAATGTGCCATTTTATGTTCAAAACTATCACTACATGTATATTTTCATCTTCGGTACACCTATAAACGCTCAATGCTTTTGAAAAAAACAATGCTATTATCTGAAGTATAAATTGCTTCTACTTTCTCTCTTCACTCAGTCAGTCAAAGTATCAGAAAAAAAGTCTAATATCTCACTTGTAAAATTGTACCAGTATTTAGAGGTGCCAGTAGCAAAACCTTGAATACAATGAGCTTCCACTGCATCAGTAGCCTTTTTACACATCTAAATACAAGTGCTGCTTGTTTTTTCTCTTAATTCGTTTGAACTGCACTAAAAAATGTTCTTATGATATAATTTTTAAAAGTTAGAATAGTAAAAGTTGCATAGGTTAAAAAAACCTTCTGTACTAAAGGGCTTATCAACCCGAGCAATGCCAAGCATTGAAATAGTTTTTACTATAACAATGGCCACGCTTGTTAGCCTGTTTGAAGTCACGCTTAAAACTTTATGTAAAAATAGCCAACCTTAAGGCGTCAGATTCAATAGCAAACACACAACCGTAACAACAATTGATAATATTGCTACTATATAGGTAAAATATAAACCTACTGCTTACTCATGATAATCTCTTGAAGTGATAATCTAATGATAATCTTCTGAAGAGCACGAGACTAGCAGTCATACCAGTTAACATACCAGTTAATCTGTTGACAGACTTTTACATTTGTAGACTGTTGTAGACTTACTCATGTGTCAGTTTGCAGGCATTTTTTTGTATATGAAAAAGCCTTATTATTACTCCATATTCAATAACCTTTTAACCCTTCTGATGGATTTGAAAACTGAGATGTTTACAACAGTTCATGAACACGTCAATGAAAATATCAATTATTTTAATATTTGGCCAAGGTTGAAAATATTATGTAATCAGATGGAATAAACATGTTAGTCAAATTTAAACAGTTTTTACAAGTTTAGGTGCAAATTCTTTTCATGTTTTGTAGGCTCATCGGTCAAAAAGACTCTCAAACTAATAATCAAGTACATGTAACTGGTAGAGATTCTGTCTGCTTTATTTTGCCATTTGGTGAAATAAACAATGAAAAATTATATGTTTTGATGATCGTTTACTGTCCAAATAAAAACCAATTATTTTGTAATTAGCAAAGTGTAGAACAAGACACAGAATGTATAGACAGAAACAGAGTGTTAAGGCGCAAACAGATATTTGTTTCCACTTTAAAGTAAATGATGGAATGCTAAGACATAGTTTTATACTTAAACTCTATAATTTGCTTACAGAGTAAGTTTTTTGCCCTTCAAATTGTTTAAGACATCGGGTAAAACTTTTTTTTAAATATTTTGTTTTTGGGTGGTATGCACTTGAATTAATGACAAAAATTAAAAAAAAAGTTTTATAGATTGCTTGACTTGGATTGAACTTAATTTTGGTGTACTGTTTTCTATTTATTTATGTTTTCAAACAATGAACTTGCAATTATTTTCTATAAATAACTTTGGTAGTAGTAAAACAAACTGTGGAAGTTTAAGAACATTTTTGGCCATAAAAAATTTAGCCATTTCGCCATAAAAAATTACTCTGAGATTGGTAGGCTGTTTGGCGAAAGCAGCTCAGCCCAAAATTGTGGTGAGTTTTTTTCAGTGAGAAAGAGAATTCCCTAAAATCGGTAGGCTGAGTTGCTTGAACAGTACTATTACCAGTGTTTAGTGAACTTTCTCCAGTAGGAAAAATATTTTTTCTGAGCACTGATATTTGACAAACTACTGAGACCTACGTGGAACTGTGCGAGACTGACCTCAAGACTAAACATCGTAACCACGAAGCAAGTTTCAAAAACAGCAATAAAAGAAACACAACTGAACTTAGTAGCTTTATTTGAACTTGAAAGACGACAGCACAAAATGCAAGATATATTGGAACATCAAATTACGCAATTTCATTCAACAATGAATCAAAGAAATGCAACCTTTGCTTAAAAAAGTCATAATATTGCCAAACCAGAAGCATCTACAATCAACCAAAAATCTGAATGAGCGTCAATATTTTCCACTCTATATAGGGCTCTATATAAATATATAAATATATATATATATATATATATATATATGTATATTTATATAGAGCCCAATATAGAGAATAATCTATCGACGCTCATTCTGATTTTTGATTGATTGTAGATGCTTCTGGTTTGGCAATATTATGACTTTTTTGAGCAAAAGTTGCATGCATATGTAGACCAAAGTATTGTTCGAGAGCCATTATACCTGATGTTTAAACTCTTCATAAAACGTCATATGCAAATAAATTATTTTCCAGAGACTTAGATATTATAGTTTGGTTGAATAATTCAGTGTGATGTATATGAAACTCAAATTATGTTAATCGGATTTGGCCTGGCTGTACACGATATCATTTTGATGACAACTACAAGCCAATAACCTCTACCGCTTGATGCCCCAGTCTAATTTTATTCCGTACAACAAATATTCTGATCAGCTATAAATATAGTCTTTCAACACAGTCCTACACTGTAACCACACACGAGTACTTCTTATCTTCTTCAGTCATGTCAATCTGTATTGTTCCAAAGGTAATTATAGCATTATTCCGGTTGTCCTTTACAAAATCAGATGGTGCTGATGTTTTAAACAGCTTGTAATTTTACACAAATGCATAAAAACATACATATTGTAGTTGCAAGCATATAATAACATTTCTGAAAGAATTATAGTACATCTTCGCTTACGGAAACTTTTCCATGCGGAATGGCGTTAATAGTTATTTATTAATGCTCTGCAAAGTCCCACCAGCATATTTGTGCTTGAGAGCTTTGTTTTCAAAGGTTAGTTGTTCACAATGAAAATTTTTGATAAAAAAATACGTCATTTTTTATGGAAAGAACTCGTGCAACTGTGCTAGCTTGGTCATAACCATATTGCATTGGAATTATCAATTGTGGTTGCTATTTCAGTTACAAATAGCCAAATACCAAACCTATACATCTTAGCCTATTATATAAAGATGTTCAATGTTAAAATTTGAGTGTATAAGTTTGTATTAATTAAATCATATTGTGGAAAAGTCATGATATGCTGCCAAGTTTCTTACATCCTAGAGATAGACATCTTTGAAATTTATTGGATTATTTGAAAGTTAATGTACCTGTTTGATGAGAAAGAGATGTGATTGGTTTATACAAATCAGCTTTTCTGTGAACAGTTTGCTTAAAGTTTTACCACAGCTAGTTTGTGTTGAATGATTAGGTAAACAGCACATCCAGATCATGCCACCTGCGCTTATTCAAGGGCCAGTTTAGTGCTTAATTATATATTTTGACAGAGCCACCACAATGAGCAGTTGATAGTACAATTTTCATATTATGAAACACTTTGACTCAAGACATGATAAGGTTTGACTCATTATTTTAGCTGAAATCTACAGTATATCAATATCAGCCACGAGCTTATCACTCTTGACAATCTTTGAATTCATGTCACAGTACTTTTTACAAAAGCTCGGTGTCTCTGCTGACACCAAAAAATTTCTGTCATGAGCATCATTAACATATGTTTAATAACTACTGATGATTAATATTTTACCATTTTAATCCTGTTTTTTTATTATTCAGTTGCTTTGTTTTCAAAGACTAGTTGTCAAGTAGAATACTGCTTGACAGGGAAATTATGTTTATTTTACATTTATATAGACTTAAGTTAATAGTGCTAGTTTACTGATATTGGAGTCAGAGCATATTCAATTATCCTGTTCAGTTTACATGTAGATACAAGTACCATTCGGATGGACTAAAAATTATCAAACTTTGCTGAGCATTATCACTATACTTCTGATCCAAAGTGCTCAACAATATCTCTAACTGTTGGAGGTGAATAGTTTATAAACATTTTGAAGACATTTTTATTTGTCTTTAATACATTTTTCTTACTCAGGCTTAAAAGTAGCCTTTGACCACCTTTGGGAGATTTACTGGACTTTGGACTGTTAATGCATCAGCATGGCTCAAGTGACCAAGCGAAGAAATATTTCTAAAGTAAACAAATATTTTAAGTCATGCAGTGTTATGAGAACGTAGACATTTATATATATATACAATGTATATATATATATATATACAATGTATATATATATATATATATATATATATATATATACAATGTATATACAGTCAAACATGGATAACTCGAACTTCAAGGGACCGAGCAAAAGTGTTCGAATTATCAGAGCATTCAAGTTATCAGAGCACTGTCACAAGTCCATATATTTACTTATTTATTAGTAGATACATGTACATATACAAACTATAATATAAATCAAAAGCACAAATGGCTTGTTTCAAATTAAATGCTTCTAATGTAAAGTTTAAAACGTTTTCATGAAAAAGTATAGAGATTTTTCTATCACTTGAGATTGGTTTGTTGTTTGAGGTGATGTTATTGCCAGGACGTTTTTCAGATTGACATTGGCAAAACTTGATCGTTGTTGAAATGCTCAAAAGAAAAGACATTTTTTTCTTTTGGGGTTTTACCCACGATCAATTTTGCCGTTTTTTCTTGAAGTTTATGCAGATTACTTTACTTTACCTGGGATTCGTTAAGAGCAACACTCCGAGGCAGTTCAATTAGAAGTTTTACGAGGTTTTACGGTACATTCTATATCACTCACGCTTTTTTAATAGATACTTATTGAATGTACACACGTATTCTGTGTTTAGGTCAAACGATGAATAGTTTTTTGTAGCTCAGACAACGTATACGTTTAATTACAACATTTTTTAAGACGTTTTAAACATTCAACATTCCGACGTTGATTCAACACGGAATCAACGTCGGAAAACTATTCATCACGGGCTAGCCGAGTCACGCACTCAAGGATTTTCGCTACGCACATACAAAACAACATGCGATTTTTGTTTTGTATGTGCGTGGCGAAAATTCTTGCGTGCGTGACCCGGTTAGCCCGTGCTATTCATCGTATCGCTGTATAAATCAAATTTCACCAAACTTTTAGAAAAGTCGTTGACAAAAATATTTTGCCGATGGTGGTAATAACGACGCTTATGAATTACGAAAAGATGAGGTTTACCTCTATGGCTTTGAATAAAGTGATTTTCTAAAGCGAAAACAACCGTTTCGGTAGCTGTTGGGCAAAAAAACAGTTCGAATTAACAGTGTTGAATTCGAGTTATCTATAGCAATTTATCATTACGTGGGAACGGACCAAAGGAAATGTTCGAATTAACCATTTTTTCGAGCTATCCGTGGACGAGTTATCCATGTTTGACTGTATATATACAATGTATATATATATAGATATATATATATATATATATATATATATATATATACAATGTATATATATATATATATATATATATATATGTATATATATGTCAGTTTGTACTTGGCTGAACATATCGTGGTAGTCTCATGTTTTTAATGTTACTTCGTTAGAATCTTACGATTCAGTTTAGATGATAACGTGGCCTAAATCTGACTAACTTAAATTTTTTAAATGCTCAACTCAACTGAAGGGTTTAGCATGACACTAGTAATTAGAAAATAGTTGTTAATGTTAATTGTTTACATTCAAAAGTGCCATCATTTCTTGTCAAGAGGTATTTTGCCAGTTTAAGTTTAGGTTTAAGTATCTTTATTGGAAGTATCTCTGGCAAGTAGATTATTAATAATCATAGGAAATGTTTGTCTCTGAGTTAGATCTCCAAAAATTAACACTTAAGTTAAACTTTTCTAATAATTTTTTATTTAAAATGATTGAAATAATATTTCACCATGTAAAAATAGCAAAGCTGGTTTTGAAAATGTTTACAAGCTTTTATCATGCTATATAAAATCTAAAATACTTTCCCTGGCAGATGAGCAGTAGGAGAATCTTGTACTATCATTGAATTACTACAAGTCAAACATGTGATGGCTAGTCTTACATTACTTTTGAATTATGATTGTTAGCAACCAACAGGGCAGTTGTTTTTTAATCGAACTATTTTTACCAATTTCACTGTAATTAATATTTACTAAATCTATCTAGAAAGTTCGATATATCGTTCCATCGCTAGCTTATAGGTTTTTAAGACAGTCTGTTTTTGTAACCTGAGTCTGTTTCTTCGTTTTTGAGCAGCGCTTTATCGACTTGTCGTGTGTTCATCCCCAACTTTTATTTATAAAACGGTTTTGGAAGTTCATACAACAAGGAATTTTCAGTTGGCACTCTTTTTACCACATTTATCACCACCATTATTTAAGGCCAATAAAACTAGTTGGCTGGCTCCATAAAACAATTAGTTGGTAAAATGTACCTAGTACTAGCCTGTATGTGTTAGCCAGCCCTTCTCATTTTGCCAGATCTCCTTCATTTTCTGATCATTCACTTATTCATAATTTACCTTAAATGTTTTGCAAGATTTGTCATTGGAGGTAAAATACTGTATACCTTCTCTTCAAGTTGATTAGTTAGAAAATCTCGTAATATTATCTGAGTAGAAAATGTTCCTGCCACTGACCACTGCTCATATATCATTGTTGTAGTTTATTGCAGTAGACAGAGCAGATAGCTTTAAAGTTAAAAGTTTAAAGTTATTTGAACTCTATACACTGTGACTACTACATAATGAACTTTTTCAACAGAATATTCAAATTATAGCTGAAGCAATAGTTGCAGAAGATGCATTGGTAGGTAGGAGTTGTCAAAATTTGTATCAGTTCGATGACTACAATTATTTAAAGCTCATAAAAATATTGCTTGCTCACTTACTTTTTTAGATCAGGTTTATTTTTGTGCAATAGCTTTACAGCAACCTAAAAAATGGCAAGTTTGCACCATTTTCATTGTAGTAAATACTTTTGGGGTATATATCAGAAGTGGCGCATCAGAACACAAAATTATGTTTCATCAATAGAAAAGGCAAAGTCTGTAGAGTTGCCCGATCTCTGCTGAAGTATTGATAACTACAGCTACTATGAGAAGTTTTTGAGTTGAAGTTTGTTTATGCTTACCTGTGAAATACAGACAGATTCACACCTGAGATATCTGGCTTCCATAATTGAAGTGCATAATTAAAAGAGGTGAAAGCAAAACGGGAAATTCTATTTTACTCAACATAAAACGCTGGATTTTGGCTAACTAGCAAACAATGGCATGATCAGTCTCTAAAGCTTAGATAAAAGATACAATTTGGTTTTAACTATTTTGCTGTATTATACATTTAAAATACTGTCTTAACAAGTAATTTAAAATTCAGACAGCCAATCGAGTCTGCTCTGCATTTTTGTGTCTTGTCAAGTGTTTTGTAACCAATTGGTCAACAAATAGTATGAATTCTACAGGAGTAATGTAATTCACATTAATTACACAAAAATTCATTGTATTTGCCTTCTGCAGAAATCAAACACTAGCGTCATCTGTATTTGGTCTTGTTAAAGATTTAGTTGATAACCAGTGCAACCCGTTATTGTATTACTGGTATGTATTCTTCCTTTGATTGCCTCCATTCTACAAGTGCTATCGACAGCTGGTGCTAATCTCTGGTAGACTATGAAGAATTCCTGGAAAAGCGTATGTTAATTGCTTTCAATTTTTCCTTTTCCAAACTGTTCATTTCACAACCATGTTTATTTTTACATGAAGTTAATTATTTTTAGTTTTTTACTTCCTCGTGTGTAAAACTTCATTAGTTTTACACTTGTCCGTTTTCCATTCAAACTCTCTTGTCTTTCACTTATACATGTTAGAAATGAGAGTGATAATGTATAATGGTCTCTTCGTTTTTTTTTTTCAGCGATGCATTCCTTCAACCTCCCATTGCTGTGTTTTGGCCTTGTTATGACGCTATGAAAGCACTTCACAGCTCATGTTAGTTTTGTTTGACCATTAACAACCTAAAAGAAATACATATGAAGCGCTTTTCATTTTTATCTTTTTCAGGGTTTTACTGTGTAGATTGCCAGGTTTCGTCAACATAGGTCAAGATTAAGTGGTCGGTTGCTATGGCATTTCTATTTGTAAACAAATACTATGATTTACAATTCATAAATTGTCAACTTTATCCTGCTTAAACTCAAAACAACAGTTTTAGTTCATTGCGAGACATTTTCTACTAAATCTTGCATAACTTAGGGATATATAATCCGATTTAAAAATTTTTCAATGCATTGAAATAATTGAATAATGTTGTTTTAGCACAATTGTACATTCTTACAGCCTGGGTCACTGATGTGGAAAAAACAAAAACTGTTTTGCATAGTTATGATAGACACATGATGTTTAGTAACTACGAAAGAGAATGCTTTAATTTCTACAGAAATATTTCCTGTGCCAGTATCTGTCTGCTTTATTCTTTTTTTGGTGCAAAGAACTGGAAAAAACTATACCAAGTGAAATATACTTTAGATATAAGCTATATAGTGGTTATACTTTCAAAGTATACCAGTGATGGTGGATAAAATATTTTTCATTCTCGTCACTGTTTGTTTGAAGTTGGAATAAAATTTGATGTCATTCCCATAACAAATCATTGAAAGTTTGATGCTATTGTGGTTAGTTTTTGCAGTTAAATAAAATAGAAGAGATGTTTTTAATTTTCCAAAGGTTTACAAAACTTAAACAAACGGCATTTACTTATTGTTCAAACTTTATTTACTCCCATATAGTTTAGAGAGAAACCAACAGTTGCAACTCAGATCATTTAGTTCATCGATGCTTTAATTTTACTTTTTTCTTGTTTGATATACTTTCTATGTATTGCTCCAGATTTAAATTAAATTCGACAAATACATTTTTTATATCTAGTGTCTCAAAAAAAGCATGCTTTATACAAACAGTTTGTCAGTGCAGATCAGCCAGTATATCTTCACGATATGAGTCATATTAGTGTTTGGCCATCAACCAGTCAGAGATATATTCAGAAATTTGTAGCTGTGAGTAAATTTGAAAAACAAAACAAAAACTTGGCCGTATAACATGTTGGTACATAATTTACTTTCTATCAGGATTATTGCATGTGGTTACGTAAATGGCAGGATTAGAAACTGTCAAGGTGACATTTTCCCAGTTCCTTGATAGTATGAATCTACAAAAAGTTCAATCGTTGTAATTTTTCTGAAATCAATAAAAATTAAATAAAATGCCTAACACTAATAACAAAATCTCCCTTCAGATAAATTTAAACCTTTTTAAATACAATTAACTGGTTCCATGTATGCTTTAAGCACTTCTTTTAGACATGTATATATATTTTTCTCAAAGTATGGCCATATGTATGAACTCTGGCTATAGCTGACTTAAATCTTGGAATAAAAAATCCATACTGAAATAGTTTGATCTCAGACCCTACCATTCACCAGTTCAACACACTACCCAATAATCCACAGTGAATGAGTCAGTAGCTGGCTAATATAAGTCGCTAAATCGGAGCACATACCTGACAGTTCTTTTTACCAGACAGGGTAATTTCATAAATCAGTGATTTTCATCAGCTAGCTTACTAAAATTTTCCATTGACAATCTGCCAGGCTAATAGCAAGTAGCAGGCAACTCTCATTACTTATCATTGTTTATAAGCTGGTTTTAATACTTCTTCAAAGCCGGTTAGCCCAGTTAGTAATTTATGTACAAGTATTTGATGTCATTAATTAGTAAATTTGGCTACAAAGTTGCATGTGATGGGTTGTAGTGGCAAACAAATGCAGTACACGTAAATAATGAAAGCTATTTGACTTTCCATGGTAAAACAAAACAAAAAAATAAAAAAACTCATAACAACTTCAAGCAATCTGTACTCCAAAGTCTGATCAGAAAAGTCTAAGTGTTAATGAGAGGAGTAGCTATATGAGCAAGTGGTTTAGCTAAACTCATAAACATGTACTTCAATTGAGAATGTCTACATCTAGGATATAGTAAAGGTTTCTTGAAATTGCTACCAACCCTTGATTCAGTTGTATTTTGGTAGTTAAACCAAACTCTCTGAAATTCTGGGTAAATATTGCCATTTTTCCAATTCCAATTTTACAAATTTGCTACAAAATTCAAAAAATTTTGATGAAAGGAAGTTTATCACATCGCAAGGTTTATTTTAATAATTATTTTAATGTTTTCTCAGCCTTATATAGTTGTTTCAACCAATTGAGAGCCAATAGACCTGTGTTCAGCTAAAATAATTTGAGATTTATGCAAGAAACATTATTCTCGGTAGTTTATACTTGTGATAGTTGGCGAAATTGTTTACAAGTTTGTTGCTTGTTCTGTTAAGACAAAGTGTGCTGTTTTTCTGATGACCCAAAAGTAGAATACAAAAAAAATTTTGTTTTTGTTTGAGCGTTTCTCTGAGTGTGCTGTGCTTTTTTAGACCTCACTAGCAAGTGTATTATTTTCCTTAAAAAAGTGATGAAAGAGTTTAATTTTATTGATTTTCAATTACTGAACAAAAATGTATTGTATTAAATCAAGCAATTTAGTAAACCAGTGTTTAAATATTGATTTTTCCTTCATTAAAAATTTCTTTTGTTCGCGATAAAAAAATTAAAATAAACTTCAACAAAGAACATATACATTATTTATATCCAAGTGCATCACAAGATACATAGTTTATGTGAGCAGTGTGTCAAAGTGAGTCAAAATTTATGCCTTCACAAGGTGTGGTGTGTTGGAGTGTCACCGTCAAAGAAATTTCAGAAATATTCAGAAATCGAGATCTCTGACTGGATTAGGAGAAACAAAACTACAAAGTTTACAGTTATTTGTGCAAATGCACCCACATTATGTGAGAAGTTTGAGTTACATATTTGAAGGCAGCTAGAAGAGACCCTGAAATTAGCTATAAAACTCAATTATTTTTTCATGAAATAAAGCCTATCACATTGCAAGGTTTATCTTAATAAGACGTAATATTTTAACATTGTATCAACCTTATATTACTGTAAGAACAAATTGAGAGCTAAAATTGCTGTGCTCAGTTAAAAGTAGTTTAGGTTCTAGTCAAGAAATATTATTATCTGTAATTCATACTGGTAAGAGTTGGTTAATTTTTTTGTATTTTTATTGCTTGTGCTGTTAAGATAAAATTTGCTGCTTCTCTGATAAGCAAACAATTGAATACGATATTATTTTATTTTTGTTAGTGCGATTCTCTGACTATGCCATACTTTTCTCGACCTCACTAACAAGTGTATTATTTTATTTAAAAAAGTGGTGAAAGAGTATAATTTTATTGATTCACACTTACGGTACAAAAGTATATTGTATTTAATCAAATAGTTTAGTAACCAAGTGTTTATATATTGATTTTCATTTAATATATTATATTTGTTCACAGTAAAAAACATTGAATTAAACTTCAACAAAGATCATATACATTATTTGTATCAAAGTTCCCCACAGAATACATAGTTTATGTGAGCAGTGTGTCAAAGTGAGCCCAAATGTATGCCTTCACAAGGTGTGGTGTGTTCAAGTATCATCCTCAAGCAATTTCAGAGATATTCAGAAATCAGGAGCTGTGACTGAACTTAGAGTAAAAAAACACTACACAGTTTACAGTTATTTATGCAAATGACTCCACATTTGCTGATAGTTTTAAGTTACAGGTTTTGAAGGTAGCTGGAAGAGACCCTGACAGAGACATCAACTAGACCTTATAAACAGTTAATTTATATCACAATAATCTACAACATTGTTTTGCATACATTTGATAGACCCAAAGTTTAGTGACTGAAAGGGAAAACACTTCTACTTCTTCAGAAATCTTTGCTTTTACCAGAATATGTCTGCTTTGTTCTGCATTTGGTTTAATTGATAAACAAAAAATTGTTTATTTTGATGGTCATTCAATGTCTAAGCAAAAACATATTATTTTTAAATTAATAAAGTGTAGAGACCGCTACAAAGTGTTAAGACAGAAACTGAGTGTTATAACAAGAACAATTTGTATGTCACAAAAAAATTTTTGAACAGGCACAGAGTGAAAAGTGCAAAGTTATTTTTTAATAGCAGAATTTAAAAACAAAAAAACATAGTGTTAGGACGCAAACAGAGAATTGTTACAGTATTGAAAAAAATTTCACAATGTTAAAATATAGCTTGATAATTCAAGTCTATAATTTACTTACGTAGTTATTTTTTGCCCTTAAACTCGGCAACAACATCTGTTAACTCTATCTCATTGTGCGATATTTTATTGTTGGAGGTAGTACGCGTTTTACGTAATGAGATATATTTTCAAAATTAATTTTGAAAACATACGTTTTTGGATTACTTAACTTAGATAGAAAGTAATCACTGTGTGCTAGTCCTGCTTTCTTCGCAGGCTCAAACATTGGAGCTGCAATTATCTTTTTATAAAATAACTAAAGTGGAAGTGAAATAAACAGTGCAAATGTAAAAACAGTTATATTGATGTTTGAATAATAATGTTTTTCATACCAGAAACTCAAAAAACAACATCCAATACATCAAAGCTAGAAAAAAACACACATGTATAACTATAATAATTCCTGCCAAACATCCATGTTAGGCACAATACACAATACAATAGGTTAGTATGAATCATTGAAACACAGTGCTAAAGAAAAAAATTGCAGTGAAACTTAACTGTTAATCCAATTAAAATATTTTCAAAATTTATTGATATCAGTCAAAAAATTATCTTACCGAAGTTTTTTTCATACACAAGTAACTTCATTACAAGCTGTTTTCACTTTCTGCTAAATGTAAAAGCTACTAAGAAGACTATTAGTAACTGTTTTAATGAGTATGATAAAAAATTATTTTTATCTTCTATACTTTATATTTTACTATTTTTATTAAGTAGTTTTGTGCAACACATGTTTTGCAAAAACAGCTTTTCTATGCGCAAAAAACTTGCCTCCACTAAACGAGTTGTAAAAATGACTCATCATAAATCTGCTTTACAGATCTTAAGAAGTTATCAGCTTTGATACTAAACCAAAAACCTGTTGAAATCAGTATTTGGTTTATTAAGAATAACAAAATTGGTAACAAGGAAATGTTCTTTCATTAATACATGACACACTTATATCATAGTAAGCTTTATAATAGTCTCTATGGTACATTGTAATACCCATGAACTTCAACCTCATAGATGTGTAAGAAACCTGTTGTGTTCATTTGAAGCTGTACATATCTCCCAGCAACCATTGAAGCACATTTAATCAGAGTGTAATATTGGTTTAAAATGCCATCATGCCTTCCACAAAAGTTTTCAGCATCATCAGATGTGTAGAGTAGCTGAGAAACTTCATCTGCAGCTGTTATAACTACATTTTTTGTTCGGTTGTAGTAGGTATCTACAAAAAGTAATAACATTGCGCTCTGTTTTATATGAAAAAGGACAAATTAGAGATCCGCATAAAACCGATAAAACTAACAACTTTCTTGTCAATCAGACCGTACTAGTTGTAAGCAATTACTTACATATGTATGCTAGTACTATACAGCTCTATCTGTTATAGGTAAAACATCATATGTATACTAATATACTAGATGTCACAGAATATAAAACTTATTTCCCATCAAATTAAAAGAATATTTAGTCATACCGTACAGTCATACATGCACAATACATTTAGATTATCAATTTTTTTATTAAGATATTAAATGTTTTCAAACTTCATAAGAAATTTAAAACCATTGTGTTGTAAAAAGTCAAGCATAAGTTGTGTCGAAAAAGTAACAGATGTTAGAAAATTATGCTATGTGAGTAGCTTTGATAATAATATTTATAAGCAGATGCAATGTACTGTACATCAATTGGTAAGGCCTAATGCTTGGATAGCGTGAATTTCTTTAAAGCATTATAACGGATTTGGAGATTTTAAAGTATGAAAAACTTTAAAGCAGTTAAGCCTTAAAAAGTATGTATTGGGTATGATCATTGAATTACATGCATCATTGTGTATGTAGGAGTGTGAGATAACCTATTGATTAAACTAGTCACTTACGCCGATTGAGAACGTTTACAGCTCGAATACAGTAACGCTTTTCTAAGTCAACTCTCCACCAGGGATTCAGGTGTTTTTTAGTAGCTGACAAAGAGCCACCATCTATATACTTTCCATCTACTGCTTTACTAGCAGTGTGGTCTGGTGAAATAGCACTTATCGACTCAGCAGGTTTACCTGTATGTATGTAGGTACCAAGGTAATATATTTGTATCAACAATAAATAACAAGATCAACTCTCCCTAACCACAATATGTCAGAAAGGAGTCGAAAAAACTATTAATATGTTTGATGCATGCTAGAAACAGCCAACAATTATCTGCATTCTTTTTTCTGTTTGTGGTATATCAAAACAAAAAAATTCGTTGAAATTCCTATTGGAAAAAGAATGAAAATATAATAGCATTTTTGGTTCTCAGTCTTTGTAAAAATAAAGAAATGTTTTGCATGTCGAACAAGTATATAAAATAAAAACAGTTCCAAGCTAATTGTACATAATTCAGATTATATTAATTTTTGATCATCTTACAAAATTCACAGCTTCGATTCAAGTAGTTTACTGCCCCAGACTTTGTACCATAGTTCAAACTGAAAATAGATTGTTACAAATGAAAGTAAGATAGGAAAGTCTTACAATGAAATACCTTGTGCAAGCAGTGTGTCAGTGGGAAGCAGAACATATGCCTCCACATTATGAGTTGAGTTCATATCTGGCGATAAACCAATTTCAGAGATGTTCCAGAATTCACAGCTGTGACTATGTTTAGAGTAAACAAAGACTTGACAGTCTTGAGTGTTTGTACAAAAGACTCCGCATTCTATCTGGCTTCTTGCGGTAGTTGTTGCATGAGCAGCCGGCAAGGACTCTGACAATGCCGTTTTGTGGTATTTTGGCAGACAGTGTGCCTTTGTCACAACCGACCAACATACAGCCATTGTTAAGACGCCTAAAAGAAACAAATATTTTATTAGATTTTTTTGGGGTCAAATTTTCCCTAACTTTAGTAATTTAAAAAAACGGTTAATCCTGAAACATATAGATTTTTTATTAAATATTTTTATTAAATGTTTGTTTTAAAATTAAAAATTTTACTGTGGTCATTTGCTTGATCAAAGTTATATTCATAATGACTTGATAAGATCACTTAACTTTGCTACACTGATTTTTTTAATTTATGAAGCTACCTCTAACATTTAAATTTATCATATTTATTTGTCTCTA
This sequence comes from Watersipora subatra, assembly GCF_963576615.1. Lineage (NCBI taxonomy): Eukaryota > Metazoa > Bryozoa > Gymnolaemata > Cheilostomatida > Watersiporidae > Watersipora > Watersipora subatra. The sequence goes on from NC_088712.1 coordinate 15,772,901, forward strand.
TAATGTCAATCTCTTTTGCAAATCTAAATGTAAAAATCAAACTTTTGCATGACCTTGAGCATTTTAGATATCAGTCCAGTGCTTTAAAAATTCCGTTTTGTCAATTATAATTTTTTTGAAACATTCAAATCAAAATTATTTTAACATCTATACAATCTAAAATTTAATATTCATACTTTTTCAACAAATAAGACTGAAATTTATTATTCCAAACAAAATATAGATTAGGTGGTTACAAAAAATGTTTTAGAACCACACCCAAAAATTTTGATAACGCAACATAATGCACTTCATGATGGTGTGATACTTGCTATGTTGGATATCTCAACTGCCTTAGGCTGCTAGCTCAGTAATAAATACACATATATTCTTACATAGAATCAGAGTAACTCCACGTTCCATCTTGTTTCTATTACTCCTGGGGATGATTAAAACTGAAAATCGACCTAAACAGTCAAAGCAAGATTGTATCAATGATATACAGCCCCCAAGGATAGCTGACGGCTAACATAAGGGCGGGGTTTAATGATGGGAGCCCTGTTAGGATTGTGCTAGCCTGGGTTTCGGAGCAACACGACTCTCGCGGGGCGGTCGGGTTGCCTTGTTAGGTTTTAGAAAACACAACTTGCTGTTAACATTTCATTAGCTTATTCAGTCAGTAGACTCTGTGGTTCACAATAGCAAACCTTGAATTTCTCCAATGTAGGGGTGATACCTAACCAAAATAATGGAACCATGCAAAATAAAACATTTCAAATTACCTACTTTCGCTAATTTTAAAATTGTTAAAGGTCATACTATATGCTTATAGTTGAATATAATTTACGCGAAGTTACCCAAATTCAACAGATAAGTAAAATAACCACTCTAATTCATAATATTTGCAAATTTACAAGGGGCTTTATTCAGCATATTTGTTTGTTCGGGTGCCGTGTTTGGGTTCATCGCAACAGAGCTCCATCATTAAACCCCGCCCATATGAGAGCCGTTGGCTATCCTTGGGGGGCTGTGTATTATTGATTGTATAAAATGGATGATATACCGATGAATGTGTTTATATTTACCACTGGTTTGATTTATACATTTCATTTTCAGTTAATTTATTCATATGATATTGATTACCTGGTAAATGCAGCTGGTCTTTTTACTTTAATCAGATTTGATTGGCTGAGACTTTATCGTTTGGTATTGTCATCCAGATTGCTTTCTCTTTTTGTTTCTAACATTTGGAATCTGTTGAATAAAAATGATAAAATGATATTTCAGTGGCCTAAAAAAATTATTAGGCTGCTGATGATTAGTACCAAGATGTAATTACCTATGGGGCTGCAAATAACATATTGTGATAACAGGTCTAGCATTTCACTTTTCCCTACTTAGTTACGTGTAGATGATGTCATACAGCCATTAAAAGTTAATTGGCTTGAGGTTTGAGAAAACAAGAAAATACTGATGAAATGGTTGATACCTTGTTTGCATTAAAAGTCTCTATCAAGTTTATACTTAATATTAAGTATCTCTTTCAGTAGGAACACTTGTATAAATCATTAGGTTCAAAATATATGATCTATAGAGTATATTTTATACATCATTAGTCAATCATTGTTTCATAACAGGGCAGTTAGCAAAAAACATCATTTTTAAATCAAAAATCTCTTTTCGTTCACAAGTCTATCCATATCACACTTTGTTGGTCAGTCAGTGGTTACTGGCTTTTATATGTATTAGGACATAACAGAGACTCGATAAATAATACCAACAATATCCATTTGGAAGTCATGGCACAAATAATAGAAACTACATAGACGTTCTAAGGCTTTATTGGGTTCAGTTTCCTTCTTTTGTCATATATTTCCTTCAGCTTCCAAAAACCTTTAAGCTTTCCTTCGAAAGTAATACTCACGCTGATTCTTTTAGCAGTTTGCTGCTCTGTCAGCAGTTATCAATTTTTTGCATTTAGCTCACTAACAGGAGTAAAGCATAATACCAACAGTATCTACTAGGGAGTTATGGTGTAAATATTTCACACTACCTGAAATGTATAATGATGCTTTCTTTGTTCAGATTTGTTATCTACATGTATCTACAGTTTTAAGGTCAAATCTAACAAATATACGGTATTTTGTATAAACCCTAATACATATAGTTAATATTCAACCCAACCATAAGACACTTGTTCTAATAACTGGTCAATAGGAGCATCTCTATAATATTAGTATTACTAAAGTAAAGTTGCCAAACAGGTTTCCGATATTTGTTCAATTCTCCATTGATTATTTTGACAAAATATGTGTAGGTTTCTATAACAAGCTGTGAAAGGTTATATTTGTTGAGATTTTTTATGGTTTAATTGAACATATATCATTTTAGATTGCGTTATGATTTTACTTAGAGTTGATGAACAGAATAGCTTGTCCAAGATTAGTACTGTTTTTACTGACTAATGAAAGTGCTGTAGTGTAATTCATATCAGTCACTTATATGCAGGGGAGTTCTGCACATTTTACAACCAGACCCTATGTTTTATAGGTTTTATCTATATTTATGACAAATAAAGTGAATGTACCAAAAGTTGCTTGAACTTTATTCTTGAGCAAACTCGCTGCGCTGAAGTTTGCTTACAATTTTACTTTTGATTTTATAGACAAAAGCGGTGGCCAATCGAGTTGTTTTCAAAAAATTTCAGTCGTAACAAGAAATTACATATAAATTGACAGTCAGATTGTAACAATGTAAAATCAGCTACAACCATTTAAAACTTAAAATGAAGGATTGTCTTTGCCAATATTTTATATATTTCTCATGAGCATTGTTTGAATTGAAAACAACTGAACATAACTTGCCTTATTGTAAGTACAATAAATACTTACTAAATTAATAAATAACAAGGTCAAAACATTAATTGGTTGAACTTGGTTTTTGAACTCTGGAATACATCTGTAACTATTTCATGCCATTTTGATACTATAATGCACATATGACCACAGTTTAAGTTCCAGGCGCTTAAATTTGTTAGTTAGCATTTGTCACCCACTGCCACAATTGATGCATTTGTTCAAAGTTAGCAGATATGCGTAGCGCTTTTGATTTTTTATATTAGGTCAAATATAGACTTTACTTCAGTCATCGTATATCATATTTGCTAATGCTTCGTAGTACCAATCAACTTGTATCATTCTGTGTAACTATCATATGATTGACTTAGAGGTACTAGCGGTATCAAACATTTTCGTGTTCTACCGGTTGTTGACTGGGTAGTAAAAGAGTCATTAGACAGAAAATTGATTTTATTTAACATATAAAAACATTTGGCATTTTAACTTTCAAACTAGATATCATGAGAGAAGTGTGTTGTGTAGTTGAAATAAATTAAAAGAAAATGAAAACAACTGTAAAGGTTTTCAAACTTTGTCAAACAGCTGTAACTTTCAAACTTTATATCATGAGAAAAATGTTTTGTGCAGGTCAAATGAATTAAAAAAAGGTAAACAACTACAATATGGCTTAAATGTAAATTTGAAATAGTTAGCAAATAATAGCTAAATTAAGTCGCCTTTGCTATGATTACTATAAAATATGTATTAGCTGTAACACAAGTAATACAACCTTTGAAAACAATAAAAAAAACTTAAATTTGTTGAATTGATAATAAATATTCTAGCACAGAAATGTGTGTGTGTATGAAAAACGTAATTTTGCCTTACAAGCTATCCATCAAAACTTTGAATGTGATGATACTGCTACCTCTTGATACTGGCAAAAGTTTGAAAATGAGATGTACCTTTGTCTGACCGAACGGACAGAAAATATTGAAGCTCTGACTATAATTTTCCGCATGAGTAGAATTGGCTTTGACTCTTGTATTAATGAACCTATGTATGAACCTCTATGTATTAATTGAACCTTACAGAACATATTTCCTAAAAGGGGCATCAGAGCGCGTGGGCCCAATACTAAAATAATTAGCACGTGCGTTAGCTATACGGTATGTGATAACAACTCAGATCATTACGCTTTGTATAGCTCAGTGGTGGAGTGCTTTGGTTTCAAACTTGTGGTAGCAGTCTTCTTGAGTTCATAGCCATCAAATTGCAAGTTATGTATTCCAAGGAATTAATAACTTTAGCGGGAAGTACACAAATACTCACATACATACATACGACCAAATGTAAGAAAAATTAAAACGGGATCAGGAAAATGAACAGCAAGCAATTTGTGATGGGATAAAGTACAGGGGTTTGTTGAGACCAGCTTCTTATAGTTAATGCTTTGTAGCAATAACATATTCAAAGTCCAGTAAAAAAAAATTAATTTGAAAGATGAAAAAATTTTTGCGTCATGATAATTGCCCAAAAGTCTAATGATGGGAACAGTATGAAGTTACAGTGATTACTTACAAAGCTTTTGATTTGACCATTCGACCAGTTTTTCTTCATTGATAGGCAGCTCAAAGTGTTATCATGCACTCGCTAATATACATACAAAATAAGGTTGACTTTTTTATGTGAAAAAATTGCAGCTATAAATAGTCCTAAATTTTTTCCACAAGGTTTTTATTGCTTTGACGCTTTACCTAAAAGGTTTTCACAACTTTTTACTATTTTGTTACAGGGTTTTAAAATTTTGAAAATTTATGAAAAAATATTAAACAAATTATTTTGATGATTTGAGAGAGAACTTGATTTGGAGATTTGTTGGTTGGGAAAGAATTTGTAATATAAAAACTTATTTTGCACAAATCTATGAAGCACAACGCTTTTTTGTCTAGCCATACTAAGGCAAATTTGTTTTCTGCCAAACGATATCAACAAATATTACTCTCGAAATTAAAATTTGGGGATTGTAGTTCAGTTCAGCATCATCCATTGTCAAAAAAACAGGTTCGCAAACAGGTGAGTGATAAAACTTATGTCTTAAGTTGAATGTTTTCCAAAACACATACTAAAACTGCCTCAAGTTTGTTATTACTAAGCTAAATTAATTTAAGTTAGATTCAGCGTTTATATCAAACATCTCACTCGAAAGTAAAAACTTCGCAAGTAATGCTTTGTAATATTACATTTTCTTTCTGAACATAGCCACAAAATGCACTGAAGTTATTGTGGGTAACTATGGTTACTAAGTTTAAAAAATAGCTTTATTACTATTTGAAAAAAAAATTAAGAAATTTCACTAAGACGTGATTGCATAAAGAAATACTGTGGCTTTCTATACCACTCTATACGTCTATGCAATATTTTCGCCCTATAATATCCAAACTGAAACTACATAATATTGTATACTTGTATACCGAATAATTTTTCTTTGTAATTATAGCAAGAGAGCCTAAAGTTAACCAAGGTTTGCTGAAGGTTACAAATTTACATTAAACACCTTGGCTAACAAAAAGTGTTTTTTGTTATGACTTCTTGTCATAACAAAAACACTTTTGCTATGACAAGAAGTCTAAAAGTTAGAATGTTAAATTTTGCATACGATAAATAAAAATAGTTTTTTTATTTGAAAACTTTTTTTATTATTTGGGCAGAACCCGGTATTCAACTAGTTAATAATGAAAAGTTCATTCTCATCTAAGAACAAAGATACCGCAGATAAAATGGCTAACAATAGTAGTAACAGATAGCAGTAATAGATAATAGTAGTAATATATAACAATCTGCGTGAGTACAACTCTATCGCTAACCATATTTTTGTTCCTAAAGATTTTTCATTATAACTAGAAAGGCAACAAGTTTTTACACTTATGGAGATTAGCGGTTTACATGTTTTATCTTATTCAACTAAATCGACGGATACACATAGCAAGTGTGGCATAGCGCTTCTAATCAGAAAAATTATATGACCCCAAAAGCTGTTTAGCCAGAGAACGAGGTGAAGATATTTTTGTCGCGAACTTCATCTCAATGCGTATGCGCACCAAACTAGAGGTTGAATAAATCAAGCTGATGCACCTAGTTTCAAACACGGTTAGATCAATGACCAACCCTGTTATTTTTGATCAAAATATTAAATATATTGACCATTAAGCTGTTGAGTGATCCATTATTAGTTATTTAACTTGACTTATAAGACTTTCATGATGTGGCTTAGTTGCACTTGATGCCCTGCTGCCCTATGACTTTATAACATGGTGCCGAAATTTCAGGTTTCAAGTAGAATGTAGTTATTATTCATACTAAACAAGAATGAATTTTAACATCATTTAAAGCTGACCGAGACGTATTTAGGGCAATGAATGGTGGTACTTTAAAACTACCACGGATTTTTGGCCTTTTAGAGGGTAATTCTGATCCAAGTAAAATCTTTCAAAATTTGACAGCCTGATTGCAGCAATACAACTTTCAGATGATGGCAACAAAAAGAGCAAGAAAGCCCAGGTTATTCAAATGGCTACACTGCTCACCATACTAGGTGCTCAAGGACCAAAGGTTTACAGAACTTACAGTCCGTCTGATGATGATCGGAAAGATACGAGGGTCAAGAAATTTTTCACTCACTACATTTTACCAACAGTGAAAGAAGAATTCAACATACACTGTTTTTACAGCCACACCCAGAAGCAAGAATATTTGTTTGATTGTTTCTCTAATGGTATCCAGGTACTAACTGGAACATGCACCTGCCATGCTGAAAAGAAAGACATAGCCCTGCGAGACCTCGTTGTAATGGGCATCAAAGTCAATTCAGTAAGAAGATTTGTTAAATCAGGATGGTCGGCTTACCATTGCTCGAGCCACCCAAATTTGCAGACGTGCAGAAGCTGCCAAATCCTACATGGCAAATACATCAGATCAGCCCGTCAACGTCATTAAAGTAACTTCCAAAGCAACAGACTACAAATCAAAAACTACCCTCAGAGATAAGTTATTCGACGATCAAATCTCAAACTGTAAGTGCTGTGGAGAGGATCTTCTGTGCAAGCTTCTTCCATATACTTAAGTTCAAAGAAAAAGTTCAAATTTTTTTTCCATGAAATTCATCTCAACGTGTATGCGTAACAAATTAGACGCTAAAGTAATCAAGCTGATGCCCCTTGCTTCAAACGCTGTTTGCATCGATGACCAACACTATTATCTTTGATCAAAAAATTAAATATGCTCTATCACTAAGCTGTTAAACATGAATGATGGGGTCTTTAACTTGACTTACAAGGCATCATAGATTTATATGAAGTGTCAATTCTTTCTTGATAGTTAGCTCATTTATAATATAAAATTATTTTATAGCAACTAATATAGAGTTGACTCATATTCATGTCTAGTGACCAATTGTTGAGACATGAATTATGGTCATTATCTGCTACTGGGTGTTGACTACTACGTAGAAAAAAGCGCTTATTTTTAAGAACATTGTAACTGAACCTGAAAGCATATAAGGTGGGTTTGTAAAGTTATAGAATAGGCATTTTTACATCATGAATGATCCATTTCAGGAACGTTTTCGTTATAAGGATTTTACGTTATACGAGCAGCAAAATACTGTTTCAATTGCTTAATCCATTCTACGATATTTCCAAACTCGTCTGTCTGGCCATAAAAAAAGAAAAATTAGATTTACATTTAATTTTTAATTTATGGCCAGTACTGTAACTGCATTATTATTAGTTTGAATCAACATTTTCACTTCTTTTTTTGATCTATTCACTAGTTTTTAAAACTACAATGGCGGTTATTTTACAATAGTTTGATTAGATACGCACACTTTGGGTGTGAATTTACATTGATTTGTTACATTGATTTTTTCATAAAACTACAAAATATATATTGCAAGTTGAGACTAATCACACATACTTTATAAGTCTATGTTAAGCAAAAAAAAATTGTTACTATAGAATTGGTAGTTTCTATCGGTTTGTCGTGTATCCGAATTTAGCAGGTTCAGGATTAGGACAAAAGACAACTTTTGACAATATTCCTAGTCGTGACATGCAGATTGGTAGCTGACATGTAGCCTCCAATTGACTCTAAGTATTTACATATTTACATAACCCAGATTTGTTCCTCATCACTCGTACCTATTGGAATACTCGGGATATATACCTGTTAGTCGAGCATTGACGTCCTTCTTGCAAGCCTCCAGGTTGACGAATGACTCCGTAGCCTGATCCCCGTCCTCTCATGCGCATCCAATTAGTCCGACCAATCAGACACCTCTTACAGTACCCACCTTTCGATTTTACAAAACTTATTTTATACCAATATGTTCATTTTCTTGTGCTATCACACTTGAATTACCTGGATATAGTGATAAACATTGTTCCTTTAAAGCTAGTCAAGCTTTTAAGGTTTAATGAACAGCAGCTAGTTTTGATTTAGTCATTTACTTAATTAGCTAGACAAAGATTAAATGTTTTTACATACAATGTAAGAGTCAGACAAAAATATACTTATTTAAAAATCCATTTTACGTATTAATAACATTCTACTACAAAAATTTAGAAACAAGATAATGCAACTTTTTGTGCAACAACCTTAAAAGAAATACTAGCAAAATGTATCTAAAAACTCTCATTTAAAGTTTAACACACTTTTCACCTTGACAGAGTAAATAAATCATCTTTGGATCAAACTAACGTAAGATTTTCAACTTTTAGCAAGATTACCAGTGTTTAAAGTTAAACTATTTATGAGCTAAAAATATCATGTTTAAGCGTAACAGTGCATTCAAAAGACAAACATTCTAAACGAAAACTGATTTTGGTTGGTTTGAATTTAAATTACTGTCAAAAAGGTGATCCGTGTAAACGATTAAAATAAATTGTCTATTTTGAATTTACATTTTGTACGTTTATTATATATAATATATATATAATATATATTATATATTTTGTACGTTTTCATAACCAAAGCTGGTTACAATTTGTAACTACTAAACTTTACTTCACGGCGCCAATGAAAATAATAAATAAATTTATATATATCTTATGAAAACCTATTATGCTGCAATGTTTGTTGTCAATTGTTTTTTCATTTGTTTATGATCTCACACTACCTTGTTTTTTTTCTGCTACAACTTTGTTTAGTTTATCATGTACTACATAGTGTTTTTTTGTTGTTAGCACTGAGATAGTGTTTTATGTCTACAAGCAACATTTAACCAAAATAGCACCTGTGTGTTGTACAAATGAGATAAATGTATTGATCAATTGGTTTACCGAGTCACTTGGATAAGAGTACTTTGCTGAAATGCTAGTTCTTGGTTCATTTATTTGTTAAATTTGTCCAGTTGCAGCAAAAGCCTTGTAACTTTTAAAAGTATTGTTGTGTGATTGACGATAAAATTTCGTATTCATTTCACACTGATTTGTAAATCTTTTTTGATTAAAGAAAATGAATTTGCAGATATTTAGAACTGCTAGTCACTAGATTGGTTCATTTTTGACACTGATGATTAATATAAGGGTCATTAACTATTTTTTGCCAAGTATAGTTCCTTCAACTTATGAGATGTACATGTTCATGTATATGATGTATAACCTGTATACGTTTGAGTATAAAATACGCTAAAACCCATTTCTAATTAAACTTTCACTCAATTGAGTAATAGCTAAAATTTATAAAAAATGTGAAAAACTAATCTTTGATTCATTAACTAAGCTCTGAAAAGCATTACTTATATTAACTGTGATACATCAGCTAATAATGACTACTCATCAAACGTATTGAAAAGGGAATTAATCAGTGTACTCAGTGTGAAACTTTTTACTCAACCAATGAAATACGTTATGTAAAAATGTGACATATGTTGTTCAGCTTCCAGCTGTAAATGAAATAATTGTCAAAAATCCAATAACTAAAAGTGTATTTTGCAACCAAGAATGAGAAGCGTTTTGATATCAGTCAGGAAGAAAAAAGGACCTTATATGTGATTGTAAAAAAATTAGACATTAGAAGTCAACTTGGTAACAATGACTGGAAAGAATGTCAGAATTGAGCAATAAGTCAACTTGATATTTATGTCCTTGTTTTTAAGCTAAAATTATTTAGAAACAAAGGGAGAGAGAAATGGAGAGAGAGAGGGAGAGAGAGTGAAAGAGAGAAAGAAGGAGAGAGGAAAGAAGGAGTGAAAGGGGAGAGAAGAGTGAGAGAGAAGGAGAAGAGAGAGGGGAAAGAAGAGAGAGAGAGAGAGAGAGAGAGGGGAGAGTGGGCGAGAGAAAGAGAGAGAGAGAGAGAGAGAGAGAGAGAGAGAGAGAGAGAGGAGAGTGGGTGAGAGAAGGAGAGAGAAGGATTAAAAAAGGAGACAGAGGCAGAGAGCAGCTTGAGTTTTGTGCCTTTCATAACATCATCAGTTGCCTTTTAGAAATTTGAAACATGATCTTATGTTCAGAAGTAGTTTGCTCTAAATACAAAAAAAATCAGTTATTTAGACCTTAAAACTCTTTTATGAGCATGAGTCAGCTCCAAGAAAAGACAACTCCAAGAAAACTGGCTGCATAAAGAAAAAACAAAGTTATAACAGAGAAAACTCATTCGACTTTCAATGGCTTTTAATACGGAAGGTGCTCACAATGGTTAATGTATATTTGAATGAAAACAGGCATCACATTATTACTCAGCCAAACTTTGCCATTTGCACATTCAGAACGAGTCATCTTAAAACAATCATGGTAAGACAACAATAGGAATTTTATATTTTTTGGTCAGCACTAGGGTGAGTGGACAATTGTTTGGGTTTATGCACTATGAAAATTGAAAAAAACAATTATTCAAAGGATTAATTGAATAAACATTATAATTGCAGCACTATCCCATTATGAACTTAAATGCAAGTCAACAACTTTGTTGTCTCCATTTTATAAATCAAAATCTAGCTGTAAAAGTCTTGTTTTAAAAACCTTGATATAGATGAATTTGGTAAATTCTTTTACTGATTTTTTTTCTGAATATGGCTTTCACACAGCAAAGTAGGTGTAGATTACCTAAAAAGTTTTTTTTGTAAGCTGGTATCATAAATTGGTCTTTTCTTTACAGGTTAAGAAGGACAAAAAGTGAGATAATTATATTGCGCCTCATTTAATTACTGAAAACAATAAAAAAAATCTTTTTCCAAAGTTCAAAAACAATCAATGCAATGCAAATACATGTACGTTATCAAAACTATCTGGTTGCTTATAAAACTAATAAACTTTATAGTTTTTTTACAATGTTGTATTAGCATTGTATTAGAATGTCTGAGATTTCTCTTACAATGTATGAGTAAAGTATTAATAGTTATATTTTTTTGATAGTTTCAACCTTGGATAAAGTGATGGTTGTTTAAACAACTTTGCCACCATAGATTCAGCTCAAAGCTTATGACGGGATTAACAGTCTCTGAGTTAACCTCCAAATACTGTCCTTCTATGATTTTGTCTGCAGTTTACTATTGGTAAGACTGTTCATCAAATGTAAGAATGAATGCATCAAAGCCTAAATTTTTTAAAAATGAGGTTTGGAACTGGAAATAATGATACCTAATTAAACATTCTGTATAGGTAGGTTATATTATACTAGTTCCTTCAGTGTTTACCAATGATAGTAGACCAAATATCTTTTTCCTCATCACCGTTTGTTGCATGGTGGAATAAAAATTTTTAACATTCCCATAGTAAACTATTAAAATGGGATTTTTAAGGTGTTCAGTTTTTACAGCTCAATGAAACGTAGAATTCCTTTTTAATTTTTCAATAATGTACATAGACTAAAAACAGTAAAATTTACTAATTCCTCATATTTGTTTGAATCCCACATAGCTTAGAGAGACTAATAGCTCAAACTCACATAATTTAATTCCCCAGAGCTCAACTATTGATTTATTTTTGTTCAATGTTTTTTCTATGTATAGTCCAAACTTCTCTAAACTGATATCTGATTATCTCTTGAGAGACCTTTCTAATGCAGACAGCCTTTTAGTGCAAATTAGCCGGTATGCTTCTGCAATATGATTTGTGTTGGTTTCCAGCGATAAACCAGTTTGTGATACATTCCAAAGTTTGCAGCTTTTAGTATAATTGAAAAAAAAACACTACACTAATTCTTAAAATAATCTAATTATTATGATTAGTTAGAAATAATTATGTAATAAACAGTCTGATCAGAAAAATATAATTTTTGTTAAAACCGGTTGCTATATGAGCAAGTGGCTTAGCTAAACTCATAATCATATTCCTCACTTAAGAATGTTTACATCTAGAACACAGTTAAAAATTTCAAAATTATCACAGATTCAGTTAAAATGTGTTTGTTGAACAGATCTCTTTAAATTGCCAAATAAATACTGTCATTTTACAAAATTTGCTAGGTTACTACAAAATACAGTTCTTAAAAAAAAAAAATTATTTCTTGTTGCCAATTTTACATTGAATCATCATTTTAGCGTTGTACCAACCCTATATAAATGTGCGATAAAGTTAGAACCAGCAAAGCTGTGCTTTACTAAATCTGGTTTAGATTGTGTTTGAAAAACTGTATTGTTTTAAAGTTATACTATTGAGTGTTGGTAAATTGTTTTTGTTCTCATTGCTAGTCTCATTAAACTAAAATGCACTGATGCTTTGAGAAAAAAACAGTAGAATATGATAATATCTTTTTTTGGTTAGTGTGTTGCCTCAATAGCAAATTATTTTTTAAACCTCACCAACAAGCTATTTTTTTATTTGAAAAAAGTGGTGCAATAGTGGATTCCAGTTGCATTACAAAATATTTAGCTTTAAATCAATTATCTTAGTGAGCCAGTGTTTGAATATTGATTTTCCTATATTAAGTATTTATTTTAATTCAGCAACAAAACTTGAAATAAACTGTAGCAAAAAATACACATTATTTACATAAAGTGTCCCTCAAGACACATAGCTTATGGAAACGTGTCAAATCAAGTCTTAATTCATTCTTCAACAAAATCAGTTGCTTTGAAGTGTCAATATCAATCAATTTCTGACACATTCAGAAATCTATTGCTAATAGCTGTAATTGGATTTAGAGTAGACAATGACTTCTCAGTTTACATATTTGTTTAATGAATTCACACTAAATAAACCTTTTTGAGGGATGGGTTGTAAAGGTAGTTGACAAGAACCTTGAAAAAGCCATCAACCCATCCTTATGAGTAGCTAACATACATCACAGATAATCTACATACATCACAGATAATCTACATACATCACAGATAATCTACATACATCACAGATAATCTACATACATCACAGATAATCTACATACATCACAGATAATCTACATACATCACAGATAATCTACATACATCACAGATAGTCTACAGCATCATTTTTATTAACTAAGAACTAACTAATATAACTAATGAGAACGCTTTAACTTCTGTAGAAGTATTTGCCTGTGTCAGAATCTTTCTGTTTGTTTTGTCATTTAGTTATATAAAAAACAGAAAATTGTGTATGTTGGGGGTCATTCTGTATCCAAACAGGAAAATATTAATTTTTAGATTGACAGAGTATGAAGGCCGCAACAAATTTGTAATGCGAAAACGCCTTTTCACAACAAAAATAGATTTTTGGACAGGCACAGAGTGCAAAGACAGAAAGACAACATTAAGATATAAACGGAAGTTTGTTTTGGTTCAAAAGAAAAAACATCAGAATAGCAATACTTATCTTGATAAAATAAAGTCTATAATTTTCTGACACGGTAAGTTTTAGTTGCTTTCAATTTAGTAAAAACATCTGGTAACTCTATTTTCTCTGTCAATATTCTTTAACATTTTCGGGTGTTGCCGAAAAACTTATTTTGAACATATATTGTTTGCTAAACTAGGAAAAAAAGATGCAATTTTTTTTCTAAAGAAGACATCAACAGTAAAAAATCATCAAATTTTATCAAATGGTTTGTGAGATACAGTTTTGCGGCCAAGAAGAATATTCAAATGGTACGTAGGCTGCGCTAAAATGTGGTTATTTTTAGGTAAAAATGTCAAAGATTTTCTTAAAAAATCATCTAATCCTGAGTGAGATGTGTGTAGCCACTAACAAAACAAATTAAAGGGCTGATTTAGTTTAATACAGCTAGCTACAACATGAATGAAAGCTCATATATTATAGTTATGGTGTGAGAACTCAAAAATACTAGAATCAGTATAGTTTCTCTCTTTTTTTCTGCAAAACAATTGGTTTTTTAAGAGTTGGTGTGTCATTAGTATTTATTAGTTTTTATGTGTAAATGAAAAACTGGCAGCCAAATTTGGACAGCCTTGCAGCTGACTAAGCAAGTAGCTCATGATTTTATACCGTCACAGTACTGAGTATAGATTGCAAAGTCTCAACTCATATGCTGTACTTTTATGAATTGAAACACTATGATTCGATTTACAAAAACTGATTTTAGTGCGTTAATTTATAGGGATACTTTGGCATTGAAATAATTCAAATTAATGTGCTAATTGGATTTTGCGCAAAACAATTTTACCCCTCAAAATCATTAGTTTGTCCTTGCTAACATGGCAAGCAACATCTCTTTTCTCTCTCTAACAGGATGTGAAAATATTGTTGCAATTGTGAACTAATTCTCAAACAACAACCTTTTGGTGTTCCTCAACCAGCATTCACAGTTTATATATCTTATACTATTAATTAGACTCTGTAACCAATCAGTTGTGACTCTGTAGCCAACAAAAACCATTCTGTATTTACAAGCAACAGGGATTCATATATTTCTGTCAGCAGAAGGGTGAATGCACAATTGATTGAGTTAATGCAATAAGAAAATTGAAAAGCCAAGCATTTATTCAACATGTTGAATAAATGACCATTAAAATTTTAGTGTTATTTTATCATTAACCAACAATTGTTTGAAAAAATAGTGAATATGCATCTAATATAATTATTAAACATACATAAGTTTCTAAAAAACTAGCTTTACTGAAAATCTGTTTTCTGTAGGTCAGAAAATCATGTGGTCTTTACTTTGAGATCAAAATATAGTTGTGAAAGTTTTGTTTAAAAACATGATATCGATGAATTTGGTAATTTGTTTTACTAGAACTATTTTCGATTATGCCCATTAAACAAAAGTATATCTAGATTACCTAAAAAAAATTCTAGGCTGGAATGATAAATCTGTCCTCTCTTTACTTGTTGGGAAATACAAAAAGAGAGACAATTGCATTATCCCTCATCTGAATACTAATAACCATGAAAAACATTTTCCAAAGTTCACAAACAATTAATCTAGTTCAAATACAATAAACTATCAAAGCTATATGTTTGTTTACCAAACTAAAACAGTTTTTAAACAGCACTGTATTAGAACGTCTGACATTTGTCTGATGAGTAAAATATTTATATTTTTATAACTAGCGGAGGTCTGAGCAAGTTGTTGAGTTTCGCTTAGAGTCATTTACTTTCCTGAACATATTTTACAGCTTTAATATTGTGAGAACTTCAGAAATAAATCATTAACCATTGACTCAGTTTGTAATTAATGACTGGAACAACAGGTTCTTTGGTAACATAAAAATCCTATTGATCTATGATTTTTTCTGTACTATGTTTTTCTAACAATGTTTATCACATGTAAGTATAACTGTAATATTGACCTAATATTTACCAGTTTACAATTAGAAAACTGTAAATAACTGTACCTAATTAAACGCCCAGTAGATATACTTGTAAGTTATATATTACTGTTACATCCAGTGTATAACAGTGATGGTAAATGAAATAGCTCATATTCTTGTGGGTTTGTCAAAAGCTAAAGAAAAAGTTGTTGCTATTCCTGTAGTAAAACATTAAAAATTGAATTTTATGGCGGTTATTTTTTACAGTTTATTAAAATTGAAAGCTTTTTTTGTTTTTCAATAATGTACCAAAACTTAAAAACTTCTATATAATTTATAAATTATAATGCTAATTTACTATTTTGTATGTATCAATTTTGATTTTTAAACATCCTAGCAGCCAGATTATGGCAAACCTTAAAACAATGGCAAAGGATAAAAATACTGATGATTTCTGAAAACATATCTAAACTATTGGTGCAAGTTTATTGTTAACTTTCAAAACCAACATATTACAGGTTTATCTCAAGCTTATCGAATAAACGACGGAATCTATAGTAACTTGAAATCTTTATTAACCTGTAATGTCTTGAGCAACAGCTGACAGAACTGGGGCCATATTTTGAAAGTCATCTTATTATCTTTATTATCAACTCATTACAACAGCTGTACAAAAAAATCTGACCCAGAAAACAAGCACAACCAAAACAGCAACCAAGAAAATAGTTTTTATTTTTGCAACGCCATTTAGTTATGTTAGGTTTGTAGTTTTACAGATGATCATTTTTGAACTTGTCTGAAACACTGCAAACTTTACGCTCGCAGTAGGTGCATAATTTTAAAGTAAAGTTTATGGCATTTCAAAAGGCATTAAAGGTTCTCAATACTTTGTTGTTTAATGCTTAGTTTTTACAGCTGGACATTATATTCACATATCTAAAAAGCAGTTTTACAGTACTAACCTAGCACAAGTAATTCTGCTGCTGAATCAACACTGCTTTTCACTTCAGAGCTTAGATTTTTTACAGGATTCTTCACAGCACGAACTGTAAAGCTCTATATGACAGATATTTATAGTAAAATAGCCTTTGTAGCTGATTAAAATACCAAAAACTTGATGTTTTATCTGATCTAGGAGTCTGAAGTAACTTGATATCAACAATATCAAAAACCATTTTAGCTACAATATTCTCCGCTTTTACAACAAATGTGTACTTGGTAGTTTTAAAAGTCAATTTCAACACTTTCTCAAAATGCCAAATACTAGCTGAGCTCGGAAAAAACTCTTAATTAATTCAATGCTTATAAAACATATGATTATTTAGCAAACCTGCTGGAAAATCTGGGTCATTTGAGAAACTTGCCAAGCTTACACAAATTTCAATATAAATTATAAATGACTTCACAATTCCAAATTAATTATTTTCAGTAGAACAATAAAAAGTTGGGATGGTCTCACCAATTTCGGTTCTCAAAGGTTTAGTTGAATCTATACGCATATCAACAAAAGTAATTAATTGACGACAACAAATAAACCACTCTTGCTCAGGAGGTTTAGGGAAATAAACCAAAGTGAAATTGGTCTGATCGTTTGAAATATTCAAAAAAAGGTGTGATTTGTAGTGTTTCTAAAGGTATCAACAAAATATGCGGTGTTTTAGTTTATGTTACAAAGTCTCTGAAATCCTTTTTAGAGCAAACAAACATTTGACCTATTGAGTGGCTCACTTTTATGAAACTTTAGATTTTTTTAACAAGCATACATTTAGATTAATCAAACCTTGAAGTAATTACTACAACAGGCTGACTAATACATAGCAACGTCTGGGTATCCATGTACTTCAAATTCATAGATATTCAAAAATCCGTTAACTCCGAGTTGCATCTGAACAAACTGAGCCACCATTGGGTAGTGACAAGTAATTGTGGTGTAATGCTGGTTAAGGTAGCCACTGTGCTTTCCACACAAAGTATCAGGGCTACTAGGGAAAAACAGGTTGTTTTCAGATGTCAAAGCCATGATCATTACATCAACTGCCTTTTGCCAGATAGCGTCTCGTAAACCTGTAATAGAATTAATAGGTGACAACTAACATTTTCATAATTCCTTTACCTAACTTCTTTAATAAAGTGTTGCAGAATTTGAGCAACTTACAAAATTGATTTTGCTATCAATAAATCTTCCAATAATTAGATACCAATAAATAATTTACACATATATTTCACAAATATTGGTACTGATAGCACCAGTTTGGTCAGAAAAGCGACATTTGATTTGCTTCAGATGTATTCCAAAATTTAAACTGCAAAAAGTAGATGTTAGTGAAAGATTCTTAAATTGTCATGTCAGTCATTTCAGTAAACATGTTAGCAATTTTTTTGCGATATTTTTTATAAAACCACTTCTCTGCAGACACTTATGTTGAGTTATGAGAGATGTGCAATTTATTCATTGCATATGCATTGGATATTAAAAACAGTCTACCTTAGCTGCTAAGGTAAGTATCATAACAAGTTTATTTGGAAGATCATGAATAGCACATTTTTAAATTGATATAATGTTTAATATCAAAATCAAAAAATGTTTATCTATCTATAGAGCTTCAAAAGTTAGTAAACAAGAGATTTTTTTTCAAGTTATTTTATGTTGTCTATTTCAAGTTTAATGAAACATCCTCTTGATAAAATCAGTGTATTAGAAAAACTTACTTTAAACATAAGATTCTTACCAAAATTTGGCCTCAGAATTTACAGAAAGATGCTGAGCTAGCATAAGTAAAATTTTTAGATCAAGTTAAATCTACCTAGTAGAATGATAGAGTAAAAAATTCCAACCTCCTCTGTTCCGAATTCTAGTTGATATAACAATGCATCTCTTCTCCAAATCAACTCTTAGCCATGGATTCATTTCACTTTCTGTATGAGCAATAGACTGTTGCTCAAGGTCGAATGAAGGCGGTTCATAAACTCCATCTACAGCACGCCTTCCCTTATATTTAGGGCCCAAGACTGAAGACATAACCACTGGTCTGCCTATAAAAAAAGAGGTACAATGATTAGCTATGAGTTTGAGACTAGAGGACTAATACGCTACACTTGTATAGTCTTTAATTTTATGGTGCTAAAACCAAGGTAAAAATTCACCAAATAGGTTTTAAAAAATCGTATACATTTGGAAACTACCTTAAGGCTACATTGGTTATTGGAATCAGTGACAGGTTTACCTGAAAAGTTGATCTTTATAGCTCATGCAAGTTTCAGTGTCTACACATCTAAAACTAACTTAGCAAGATAAAATTGATTAAATTATATCATTCTTAGATTATTAGTATGCTGCCAGTCCTTGAAGACTCTTAGTTTTATGATATGTTAAAATCAGTTCTGTGTTCACAAAAATAGAAAATTGCTGAATATGATACTATAGTAAATTTAGAAAGCTTTTTTAGGAACGGTTGTAAAAGCAATGGTGTTAAACAATATTTACAATGAATTTTGTATCATTGTTAAACCATCCAAGTTTTTCTCAGATAATTTTCATTCCACAGCGCAAAAAGTAATAGTTTATATAATGGTGAACTCGGCATTCATATACCTTTTTTCAATGATTTCAGCTACCAAAAAGGATATAAAACAAAAAATGACCGAGCAGCCTTTATTTTGTCACACGTTTATAAAAAATTGGAAATTTTTAAGCTAAACATTTTTTAACTTGGTAAGCTCAAACAGATTTTTTTTCTACACCTTAATGTTTCATTCTAAACTTGAATCCAGTGCAATAATGTAGAATATATTTTTTTCATGCATGTTTCCTACACAACCCATAATTTCTTATTATTGAAAAAATGTTCTGTAATATTTTTGACAACTAGATGGTCGTAATTTTAAACCTCATTGCAAAGATATGTGAAATTGTAAAAAATAACCAAAACATTACTTGCAAATACCTAATAAAACTAAAAACCATGTTCCTCTGATGCTTAATGTTAAAAGGATCAACAGTATGCATTTACCTCTTGCTAAAAGTCTATCTAGTTCCAGCAGAAAAAGCTGTTCCGTATTAACTGCAACTCTCTGATCTGGGTTGACCTCCATGCCGCTAAACAATGTACACATCTTCTCCTCAATTTCATATGCAAAGCCAATGCAACCTTTTAAAAGGGTACATTTGGCGGCACACTGAATCTTGCTAGAGGTCTGGTCAAGAAATGCGGTAAGAGAAAAGGTTGTTGGAGCTTCACTGAGATGTACATATGTATTTACTTGAGGATTTACAGACGATATCAGTAACATGAGTATTCCCATCACTGCAAATAGAGTATTATTTCTTTGATAACTAAATGTTGCAAAAACTAACGTTTCTTAAGCTGCCCTGTGAAAACTTCTTCTGATTAGTTCAAATCTTTTGCATAAAACTTTAACTTAAAGTTAACAATACAGGCAAAAATAACTTTCTTTTTATGATGCAATGAGGTGAAGAAGTGATTAAAATTGGTTTTGACAGATTTTTAAAACCAACAACTTAAGCTGTGAATTATTACTAAAATATTTAAAAAGTAATATTAAATAAAATGAAAAGGTTTGGAATCTAATATTCCTTAAAATAGCTGTCTATAGTAGAAATAGTTTTCTCAACTTGTGACAAAGGTTTTCATGATCTAGATTTTGTAATCACACCAAAGCTAACTTTGATCACGTCAAAAAATTGCAAAAATGGGATTCCATTGTATCATTCATGTGACAGATAAGCCTTTCACCATAGTGATATTTGGTATTTTTAAAAGTTCTTTATTTTTACTAATTTTTATAATGCATCCATCAACTAACTAGATAGTGCTGACAAGTAAAGTTAGGTGGTTTTCAACTAGTTTTACCTATGCTTTATCATAACCTCTGGCCAGTCTGCTACAAGTTTTCCAATGGTTAAAAAATACAGTCAAAAGAAAGAGAATTATGATACGTATGTTAAAAACTGAAAATCATAAGCTCGCATGATACTTTGTATGATAGATTGAGTAACAGGAACATCAAATTAAACTTTTACCCATCAAGTATTAATTTAAAAGCACTTTGCATAATTATAAAAATATTTTATAAAAATCTATATTTTGCTAACTGAGATGATGAAAGGTATAATGTTTAATCATCTAGTAGTTGTGGAGTGGTGACTACTTAGCAATACTTCAAAAAGATTTTATCAGTAGAATCTTCCGTGTTGTAAAACAACTATTTTTAATTGTAGCTACCAAGAAACTCTTACAAATAGATCTTTAGAGACTGTTCTTACCACTTGAGATGTATTGAGAAAACCACAGTAATTAATGTGACTGAATATATCAATTTTTAGTAGCACATTAATTTATATTACTTGGAGAACTGCATGGCAAAGCTTTAACAGCTCTTAAGTTTGTTTCAATTTTTTGGCACCAGAATATTTTCCCCATGGCTCTTGCTTATTGATATTTTTAGAAAGAATTTTACTCCGTACTTTAATGTTTTGCGCATTTTATTATTTTTGTAAATGAAACATCAGCTTGTTGGTTAAAATTCATGCAACGGTAATACTGTTTTATTGTTTTTGTAATTTTATTTGGATTAAACATGTTTAACCTAGGCGAGGTTTTTTGGCCAAAGCTTAGTGCAATCACAGTAAGGCTAGAACTGATTTACTGAAAAAGTAACTTGCTTGAACAAATTTATTACGTCAAAACAAAGCAGTATACACTTTATAAGGCATACAAATAATCTTTATTTTGTATTGAACAAAGTTTATTGTGTAAACTTTTTGCAGTTCCCCTAAGCTTTTAGCTTTATAAGTTTTTGAAAACAGTTTCTAGATTCTTTAGGTTTTACGAATTTCCTGCAAGCAAAGTGATTTTACATGAAAAACAGTTACTATTCAAGCGTAGTGCTTAAAGCTAAACACTTCACTTTTAGGAAACTCTCTACCAATTTGTAATTAGTTGCTATTCAAAACTCCATACTTTTATAATTGTTTAAGATTCCTTGTTACATACACAAATATGTCCATATTGTCCTACAGTTTTTTGCTGTAGTCATGATCATAGCTGTATTGTTGTATGTTAAGGGTACTATGTTTTATGTGAATAAGACGACATTCATTTTTGTTGATTTTATGAAATTGTTATAATTGATGCTTTTGTCTAGGTGATTGTAATAATAATCCTACTGTTACTCAGTTTAAGGCCACCTTTTGCAAACTTATCAGCAAAAGTGGTGCATAATCAGAACCTGGTAAGACTGTTGATATTACTGCTCAAAACGAGATTCTCATCATACAGGCTACTCCAGAAGTTGATCAGTTTGTGGAGCCCAAAACGGTTTCAGATGTCAAACTTCTGTTAAAGGTATAGTCTATATAGCTGGTGACATACCCTACTAATTCTATAAGCACTTTGGTACAGTAAAATCCTCAGGATTATTTTTTGAAGTGTTGCGAGACAGTATATTTTCAATTTTGGTAAATATGTTAACATTGGAGAAAGAAAAGCTGACGTCGATACTAAAGATATGACTTTGAGTAAAGTTATGCAACACCTGTTAGCCAAAACCTTTGCTCAATGCAGCATACTTGAGAATATTTACCTAGCACAATAAGCTCGTGTTTAAAAAGATACATTCAGCTCAGCAGAATGTATAATGCTGAACACTCATATCATTTTTCTCCTTTGTTGTAAAATTTAATTGGTAATTATTGCCAAAACCGTCAAACAGCAAGCTAGATGACGTCGGACAGAGAGCGAGCAAGCAGTGGGTTAGAAAATGAGGAACATTCAAGAGCTGAAGAAACATGTGTGGAGTTCAACAAAAATAATAAAAATGAGTGAAGTACTGAACTGATGATCGAGTTTAGAGCACAGATTATTAAACAAACCGTCTGTTTAGAATGCTTTTTCTTTTCCTAGAACTGATGAAATCTTAGAGGTGTCTGTAAGCAAGTTTGTATTTTTGTTTACTCAATAACTATCTAAAGAGATGTTAACAGTTTTCGCTAAGTCTAGAAGCTAGCGAGCTTCTGAGTCTTTTTATCCAAAAGAGAAGATTGTGGTAAAAATTTTTGTCGATTTTCTCACCGTCCATCAAAATAATTTCTAAGGAATGCTAAATAAACTTTACAGAGATTTCTTTGGATAAATTTTGTTGTTGTTTAAATACACTATTGTTATCAGTGCTGAAATTGACAGGCACATCACCAATACCCGAGGAATATGGAGGAGACTAAGATGGTAACACTCTATAATTACTTTAATCATGCCAACACTAAGCGAGGAAAGACAACTGATAAAGAAATAATACCACTTGTTCGGACTTGGCTTCCTAACATACTTGTGTCAAAACTCACGCCTTTTTAAAACTTGCAGGCTTCTGCAGACAATATATCAACAACTGTGCTGCAGCTGTATGAATACTAAAAATTTTACCAAAAAGAACTGGAGTTTACAAAAAGCTTGTAGAAGTTTGATTCATGCTTGTTAAGCTTTTTGGTTATAATGTGTTATAGCTGTAAGTTGGAATATTTTTCTGCATGCAGACATTATTGACTAAGTTGCTGGTTTTTATACTCTTAAAAAATAAGACATCTGATGCAGTCTTAGCTTATTCTGAAACAAGGGGCTCTATTTGGGCAAAACCTTTATCTGACAAAAAAGGTGTTGGTTGCTTTACACGTTGTCCAGAACTAGGAATATCTCAATAAAAACACATTTTAAGTGTTACACAAGCTGTGCATCATTGCAATAGTTGAAACATACAGCCTGCTAGTCAAAGGACAAGTTGACATAATATTCTGACAGAGTTCTCGCATTTCATCGACCATTGGTGTTTTCATAAATTTGGGTAAGGGAAAGCATTGCTGGAGCATCACTAAACTGATCAAATGTATTTACTAGAAGATCTACAAGAGATGAAAGAAACACAAAAATTCTCATTTCTGCAAAGAGAAAATTATTTTTTATACCAAAATTTCATAATGACTAGCGTTTCTCAAGCCTTTCTATGCTAAAGTTAGTGGATTGCTTCGAATTTAATGCATAAGTGGTGAACTTGTAGTTAAAAATGTATGTATAGACAATTTTCATTTTGACCTCAGGTTTTTAGATTCAGCCCCACCTCATCACTTCGAGTGTCACAAACCAAATGCTCATCAGACAGAGTGCTTTATTTTCTAAATCTTTGTCTATACCAACTTTTAGATAATTACAAAACTCTCATAAAAATAATCAATGCTTTACCTTTTTATGACTTGGGCAGAAGCAAACAGACATTTAATTGGTTTGTGCTGTGATGAATGGTTATTACATTAGATACCTAGAATTCATCTCTGGTGACCGAACATGTGTTTTTTTCCAATTTGCAAGCTGCTACATACAATAAGTTAACGACGGTGCTGAAGTTAGTTGTGAGACAACTAAAAAATTACAAAAAAAGCTGGAGTTTACAAACTGCTGAAATCTTTTAAAAATTTAATTTAAACAATTAAAAAACTTGACTGGCCAGTTTATGCCAGTTAAGTTTTTTAATTTTTAAGTTTTCGAGCCATAATTTAGAATTATTTTCTGAATGAAGATTTGAGTTACTGGAGTGTTGCTGTTGTACTCTCTGAAAAAAAAACGAGCATCTCATGCAGTCTTTGCATGTCAGAGAAATGTGATGACTCTATCTGAGAAATACTATTGTATGAGTAAAAGAGTTTTTGGTTGTTTTACATCTTGTCCCAAATTTTTGAATATTTTAATGAAAATATTTTAGATGTTATGTATACCAGAAGCATGGAGCCAACATATTCAAGTGACAATTTGACAAAATTTCTGACCGAGTTCTCATGTTTGATCAAACACTGGTGTGATCATAAGTTTTGGCTAGCGAAAATATCGCTGGAGCGTCATTGAAGTGGCCAAATATATTTTTTATAGGATTTATAGGGAATTCCAGAATTATAGATACTAAAATTAATGCGAAAAGTATTCCTTCTTTGATATTAAAATGTCATGGCTAGCGTTTCCTGAGCCCCATAGAGCTAAAGTTGGTTGATTGCTTTGAGTTTATAATGTATAAGGTTTGAACTTGTAGTTTGCCATGTTTAAATAATTTTGTTTTTATGATAAAACTAAAAAAAAGGAAAGCATCAAAGTTCTAACATCGATTTAAGAAAATATGAATTACCTAAACCAAACATTAGGAGATTAACAAGTCAGGAAAGTCTAAAGATACAGTAGTTCCACTATATATATATTAATGTGAACAGTAAAAATCATACATTTTTATATACTTATATATAAATACTTCATACAAAATTGATATTTTACTAACTGAGATAAAAAAATACTTATGTTTAATCTTCCCGCAATGGCGGAATAGTGATTACTTAGCAAGATTTTAAAAACTTTTCATCAACAAACGGTCTAATGTTGTATAACAACTATCTTTTATCTTAGCTACAGAGAAACTCTTACAGTAGATAGTAAGAGAGTTGCCTTGCTACAACTGATGCGTTAAAAAGCTGAGTAATTACTGTGAGCAAAGTATCTCTTCGTAGTAAAACATTTATTCATACCACATGGAGAACTGCATGTCAAAACCCTACATCTCAAAAATGTGTACCAAGTCTTTTCACTTGAGAATTATCTTTTTTGAATTTTTTTGAGAAGAAGATATAATCATGTACTTGACCGTCTTGCTTGTTTGTTATAGTTTGTCGTAGCTGGAACATAATTGTGATTGCTAAATGTTGGTCTGTAGTAATACTTTTATCAATTATGTGTGTGTTTTTATTTTTTCTATAACTTTTTTTGCAAGAGTGATTTTTAACTCATTTTCTTAAAGATGAAGAACCATTGAAAACTAAAAAAAGTATTGCAATAAAGTATGAAATGTCAGAAAACCTGGTATAAATAATGCTATCATATAATTTGTTTTTACGAAATAGTTTTATATCATCCTGTGTTGTATATTATATCATTAATTTTAGTAATAGTTTTATGAACTTTGGAGCTGTTTAAAGTTTTAAGCGGGTTCCTCAAATCTTTAGATTCAGCCCAACCTCATCACATCGAGTGTCACAAACCAAATGCTTATCAGACAGAGTGGTTTATCTTCTAAAGCTTTGTCTAGCACAACTATTAGATAATTACAAAACTCTCATAAAAATAATCAATACTTTACACTGTTATCACTTTTGCACACAAATACAAATATGTAAACGGCTTTAGATCTGATGTCTTTTTAATGATATGGTTTACCAGTAATCATATATGGTGTCAAACAAGCATTTACTTAGCAAAATACAAGCTAGACCGCTTTAGCTAAAAACCTTCAAATGTTGCTTAAGAAGTTTTCCTGTTTACTCTAAATAAACTAAGGAAAGAAAAAACTCATATTTAGTTAGACTGGCCCTCAACCATAAAAAATAGTATTTAAAAGTCTCATAATTTGTTATTACTTTACTTAAAATTCACAGCAACTCCACCAGTAATGAATTAAAAGCTTGCAAAAAAGTGTAGAGATTTGGCGAGCTATTCTCTATGTGCTTCAGTTCCTACACATTGCACTATTTTAACACTTATCAGAGTACATTTATGATGCCTCGTTATGTAGTATTGTGGATTTTGTTCAAACTGAAAATTTTCCCACCATTTCTTGGTGCATTAAACTTTATATGTGTATAATTTATACACTGTTTCCCTTCATCCTTTCATGAAAAAAAAACCGTTTTGTTTTGCATTGTCAAATCAGATACTAAGCCCCTGCGACTACCATAAACAGTAATGAATTTAGGCTATATGAAATTTTAGGCTATATAATTACATATATTAAATTATTTTACACTGTATACTATATCAATAGTACTGCTGATAGTTTCATGAACACTGAAGCTGTTGAAGTTTCTGAGTGGGTTCCTCAGATCTTTAGATTCATTAACCTCCTCTCATCAAGTGTCACACACCAAACGCTTATCAGACAGAGTGGTTTATCTTCTAAAGCTTTGTCTAGCACCTCTATTTGATAATTACAAAACTCTCATTAGAATAATCAATACTTTACACTGTTATCACTTGGGCAGAAGCAAACAGATGTTTAATTGGTTTTCTAAGATTTTTAGTTTTCGAGTCATTGAGCCATAATTTAGAATTTTTCTCTGAGTGAAGATTTGAGTTACTGGAGTGTTGCTGTTGCACTCGCACAAAAATGGAGCCTCTCATGCGGTTTTTGCAT
Source organism: Watersipora subatra (assembly GCF_963576615.1). NCBI lineage: Eukaryota > Metazoa > Bryozoa > Gymnolaemata > Cheilostomatida > Watersiporidae > Watersipora > Watersipora subatra. The sequence continues at coordinate 15,799,631 of NC_088712.1, forward strand.
ACCAGAGAAAAATGATGACTCTATCTGAGAAATACTATTGTATGAGTAAAAGGGTTTTTGGTTGTTTTACATCTTGTCCCAAATTTTTGAATATTTCATTGAAAACATTTTTAAATGTCATGTATACCAGAAGCATAGTTTCTCTTATTAAGCTGACAATTTGACACAATTTCTGACAGAGTTCTCATGTTTGATCAAACACCGGTGTGATCATGAATGCCTATGCATGTCTATGCATTGTCTATAGAATTTATAGGTGTTACCAGAAATGCACATACTCAAATTACTGCTAAAAGTATTCGTTTTTTGATATCAAAATGTTACAGCTAGCGTATCCTGAGCCCCGTAGTACTAAAGTTGGTTGACTGCTTTCAATTTATATTGCATCAGGTTTGAACTTGTATTTGAAGACGTTTGTGTAGATAATTTTCCTTTTAAGATAAAACTAAAAAGTAGGGAAATATCAGCGTTCTATTATTGATTTAGGAAAAACTGAAATTTTTAGAGGTAAAACCTTACTAACATGAAAACAATAATTGAAAAGGAAGAAGTTCCAAACCTACTGCTGCTTAAAAATTTCTTTCTATTTTGCTTTTGCAGCATAATTTTTTAATATTCACGCAGTAGCAATAATTCTCTAAACTTTGTAAAACTAAACCAAAAAATAACTACTTTGAAAGAACCAGGAAATTTACTCATAATGGACTTTATAGTTTCATTCACACAAATGAATAAGATATATTTATAGGTTTTTTATTGTACTACATTTAGGGCATTAAAAAGATCTTCACCCTTGATAGCAACAACAGTGTATTGATCAGTAAATTTGTCAGTTCAGCCAGTACAACTGCATTTGATCAGAACTTCTTAAAAAGCTGCCCTATAGAAGAACCATTGAAAACTGAAAAAATAATTGCAATCAAGTATGAGGTGTCAAAAAATCTGGTATACTTTATGTTATAATATAATTTGTTATACAAAATAGTTTTATATCATCCTGTGTTGTATATAATATCATTAATATTAGTGATAGTTTTATGAACTTCAAAGCTGTTTAAAGTTTTGAGGGGGTTCCTCAGATATTTACATTTAGTTCCACCCTATCACACCGAGTGTCACAAACCAAATGCTTATCAGACAGAGTGGTTTATCTTTTAAATCTTTATCTAGTACAACTTTTAGATAATTAAAAAACTCTCATAAAAATAATCAATACTTTACGCCATTATCACTTTTGCAGACGCAAACAGATATTTAACTGGTTTGTGCTGCGACGTCTGTTTAATAAATTTGTTTCCGAGTAAACATCTCTTGTGTCAAAAAAGCCTTTACTTAGCAAAATGCAAGCTAAGCCTCTTTAGCTAAAAACCTTCTAATGTTGCTTAAGAAATTTTCCGGTTTACTCTAAATAAATTATCTAATAAAAGATATAGATCCTAGTTAGCTACACTGACAATTAATCATAAAAATATTAGTCATAAGTCCCATCTTTTGTTATTACTTCACTTTACTTAAAATTCAGCGCAACTCCACCAGTCATGAACTAGAAGCTTACAAAAATGTAGAGAGTTGGCGAGCTATTCTCTATGCGCACAAGTTCCTACACATTGCACTATTTTAACACTTATTAGAGTACATTTATGATGCCTTGTTATACAATATTGTAGATTTTGCTCAAACTGGAAATTATTTCACTATTTCTTGGTACATTAAACTTTAAATGTACATAATTTGCACACTTTTTATGACTCTTTATGTTGGTCAAGCTCAGACATGTGAGTTTGGTTAAAATTTGCCATCACATGAATAAGTTTTTTGTTGATCAATACACATTACATGTATATACCAAACATTATCAGAAATTTGACAGTCATACTTCTCTGGTTGAGCTGTCGCTCAAATGTATCTGATAAGCTTTACCGATTTATTTGTATATTCATTATTTCAAATATTTAGCTGCTCTTCATTAAATTTATAAAGAATGAAATCTATTTGTTCTTCATAAAATCTAAAAGCGTAAACTGAAAAAGCTACATGTAGTAGCAGTGAGGCTCTTTAAAAAAATACATGTATTACGCAATATCCTCAAATTTATTTTCATGTAATCCATTATTCTAAATAAAAGAAAATCTGTTTTATCATGACGGAATACGCCAAAAGTTCAAAATCTGTTTGAATAACTAACAAATTTCTGGCTTATTCACACTATATCACCGTATCTCGAGACTGATGCCGCAATAGTTTGGTGATCATTGATGATAACAATGTCCATATTATCACACAACCATCAGCGTTGGCATGATCAAATAGTTTGTGACGTAGTGTTCCAATTTTTCTCTTCAATCTATCATGGAAAAAACCGTCTTGTTTTTGCATACTCAAATCAAATACTAAACCCTTGTGACTACCGCAAACATAAATGAATAATTCACGCTATCCTTGAAAGCGAAATACTAGCGCCGAAATGGTTTACATTATCCAATCTGTCATCAGAGATTGACAAAATATTGGTAAAGTTTGACAGATGCAAACGTTTTTGAGATATCTGCAACCTGGATCTGCTCCTGGTTCCTATTATCGAAGATGAGCGACCAAAGGAAAAGGCCAGCATACGACGATATAGTGTGAACCAGCCTCTAACCAGAAAAAACAGTTACATCAGAAATTAGAAAACAAACTCATTTAATCGGTGCAATAGTTCATTTACATACCATTAATAATCATTAATTGGTACATTAATTTTTTGTTTGATGTAATCACACATAGCTTTCAAAGCAACTGCTAACAAAACTAAATAGGTATCTAAAGTAAAATACAAATTTCTTTATAAACATATCAACTTTCGTAAAAATATACCTGTAAAACGTTTCACTCGTTGTTGGAGCATCTTGGAGCTCAGACCCTTCCTCTTGCTGAAAGAAAATGTGCGAGTGCATCACATTGTGCAAAGCGTTATTTTTATACTTTTAAAATAATCAATATGACCTGCTCTTGTTTAGAAAAATTTATAAAGAATACCTGTGAAACGACCAATCATGTGTTTTGTTAATTGTGATTATGAAACAGGCAGTATTACAGGTCCACCTTGCAATCGTTGCATGAAGGAAACTCACTTAGTTGTAGCATTACAAAAGCAGATATTTGATTTTACTACACTCACTAATGCTACTTAATACATTGGCTCAGTCAATTTATTATAACTCTAATAGTCACTCATCAACACCTTGACCTTGAATGTCAATGCAACCGTGACCACATAATCAACATTGTGCAAAAGAATTATTCTGTGAAGCTCTGACCAAAATATTCAAGTTTTCATAGTTGACAAGCGAGATTGTCTGTGTAATCCCTGACACCTGTTTTGAAAATTTTCTCAAATTGCTAACATTGTGTATTGCTAATATTGTGGATTTAAAGGAAAAACTTTCAGAGTTAGTGAGATACCTATTTTGGTAAGAAGGCGCTAAATTAATCATGTTTAGGTGATATATAACCCTGATTGCATTTCTAGTTTTTTATTATTATTATTAATAAATTTTATTACCATAATTATTTTTATTATTTATTAGTATCAGTAACCCTACGTTATGACAAGCACTTCTAGTTCTACCGGAAAGCCGTTATTAAATTTTGACGCTCACTCGAAAATTTATTTTTTCTATTCAGGCTGGTCTAATCATGTAGTCATAATCTGATCTGTGAACCATGCTTTTTGATAAATGGCAGGAACAATTCCTTTGATGCTTTTCAACTATCACAGTTGACCAAAAGGCTCCCCGTAGTTATCAAATAATGATATCTCGAGCGAGTTTCTTAATAATCTTTTTTTTTCTATACCATTACATTGGTTTTAGAGTGAGGTACGCTAGTTGGTCAGCCACCATCGATGACCAAATTCAGCAAATCAGTGGCTCTAAAAGTTTTTGAGACACTGGTTGATGTATGCATGCTTTGTATATCCTTTGTATCCAAGCAATGTGAGCATGCTCTTGAAATCCTCAGTAACAAAACGTTCTTGGTCAAGTGTATTTGTTTAAAACTATTATTATTTCAGTTTGTTTACAGTTATATAATGAGCTTAATCAAAAGGAACCACTGAGCTTGTTTTTCTATTTCCAAACAAATTACCTATGTGAATGCTTGTTTGAACATGCATTTAGTGACAGTGAACAAAATTTAGTTTTATTATCTGTACTTCATAAAGTTAAGCTCATCTGATTTTAGTTTTTATTTGTTTAGCTGTGGGTTCCTTTGACCAGGCAGCCAATGCATGTGTTGCTGTGACAGGTGGTTTAGCAGACATGTTTTACACAACAATAGACTCCAGCAAACTTTGTGGACACCACCAAAGAACCCTCAACCGTTATTATACATTGACTAGCTGTGCTACCTGGCGTTATAATGGTAAGTTTTAAAATTTAATAACTTGATAAACGTGTTTCGTTGAAATAAATTAGAAGATGAAATTAAAATTTAAAGGTTTTTAATTGTAAATCTGAAATTGCTAGCAACTAATGGCTAAATATAGTCGGTTTCGCTACGATTACAATCAAAAACCGTTTGGTATACAGTTATTCGATTTCACTTCGTTTCAGTGTTGGCATGCAAAATTGGCATATAGGCTGATATCGTAGCTTATAAGTACTAATCATCATCATTAAAAAATAGGGCTAAAATACTATTTTAACCTTAGTAACTATAGGTAAATAAAATGATTTCAGTGAATTTAGTGGCTATGGTCTGCGCGCCCAAGATAATATAACATTACAATGTACTATGTAAAGAGTTTACCTTCAAGACAAATGCATATCATAAACGGTGAATCTAACTTGAATGCATTAAGTTTGCTAAACACATACTTGTAGGAAGTTTTAGTATGTATTTTAGAAAATATTTAATTTTTAACATTAGTTATTTCATAGCAAAAAAATTTGATCGGATCCTGGATATTATACTGCATAACGGATACAGATAATTCGCCATCGCAAGTTTAGCAAATTATATTTTTTATTAACGTACATAATCAGTTCAAAATTTGCCAAATTTTAGTTTGAGATTAATTATTATGGAGTCAAATAAACTAATCCCAATGAAAAAAACGAATATGCATTGCGTTGCATATTCTTAGATCCCAAAATAGTTCTGAACAGAAGCATCGTAACTCGTCTACGCTGAAGGCTGAAATAATGAGCATGCGCATTGTGTATATATTATTTTTAAACATCTTTGATCATTATGGCATTCTAGCTCAGTGGTAGAGTGTCTGGATTAAAAAGTTCTCATAAAATCATTGTGAGTTCAAATCCGTCGCGACGCGTGTTTTTAATATCACTATTTTAAGATCTGTACCCGGAATGCGTAGCAAAATATTCGCATATGTATCTACATACAGACATACTTTGAGAAATATATACATAATTATAGTAACTAAAAGCAAGTGCATAAGCATAAAAAAGATAACTCTACACTAAAAACCTAAAATATAATTACTGGAGCATGAAACAATAGAAAAAAGTATTAAGAAGAAAATAAACTTTTAGTAATAACGCAACAAATTTGTTTCATGCAATGCACTCCTCAGGCGCAGTTGGACTAGAATGATGAGTTGTTACAGTACTGAAATGCTAGAAATGGACTCGATGTTTTAACCATATGATTTAGTGCTAAGTGTAGCCAAGAAGTTACTCATAGCATGTATGCAATGAGAAGATAACTCATTTATTTTATTCAATTTGCTCAAGTGTGGTTTGCATATTATGAAGTATTTTCCTGGTAAACAGCGTTTGCATTATTTTGTTTGTTTATATATGGTTGTTCTTTAGCTTAAATTTTCCATATTATCTTGTATGCTGAGTTGCTGCCTTTCAACTTTTAAATGTGCTTGCTAAGTTCTGTGTGGTGCTGGTTGTTTTGGTGGAAAACGAGGCCTCATGATTGTTAAATCTAGTTTCAAATTCTGCTGGGCAAAGTACTATGCAGATTTCTTCGTGGTTGTTTTTATGTTTATTCACTGTTGCTTGGTATATCACATTCCTAGCTCGGCATTTTCCTTCCAAAGCGCTATTGTCCTTTTGTCTGCAGTTGCAACTTTTTTCTTTGTCTTCTTCTTGTTGTGTAATAGTTTTACTGAGCTTTTTGTTGCTCGCATCAATAATTGCATTCATGTTTGGCATTACTGAGTAGCTGAGTTTTAAAGGGAGGGTGAAAACAATTTGCTGATGAAAGCCAACTTTTACCCTATTTGTTTTGTGTAATTTACTACGCTTAGCAAGATATAAATTATTTCTTACAACATTTAAATACTCAAAATATAATTTTAAAAACAAAAAATGCCCGTGCATTCACATATAACTGAGTACAGAGTCTTTTTTCAACTGCATATTTTGCAAAAATCGGATAAATAACGGCATTGCAAAAATGTGTGTGAAACGGACTCGCCACTAAGAACGCTGATTCTTAATCAATCATCCAATCACGCAAAACGTAGCGTTTGACTTGCTTCGTTATTATCTAATGTGATGGAGACCGCACGTTTCCGCAATTGTGACAACCCAGAAACAAGTGCTCATATGAAAAACAATCTATGATTGTCTTTGCTAAAACGTATTGCTAAAAAATTTCAACAATAATTTATTTATATCATTATTTTATTACACTCACAACACAAAGGCTAAAAGACTCACTGCTACAACAACTACTTCTTTCTCGTCTACGGATACCTTGGAAGAAAAAACCGAAAAGTTATTCATCCATGCGTTGTTTCTTACATAATGTTGCCTGATCTAAATGGGAGTTATGCAGGCTTCAAAAATATAGAATTAGAAAATGATGATCAGAATGACGCGGAGGAAGTAGAGCTTGTTATTATGAATGAAGGAAATCAATGTAAGTTCGGATGTGAGTTGAGAAAAATAAAGTTCTCAGAAATATTTTAACTGAATATGACAGCATCTTTACTTGGCTGATGTTCATGTCTTGTACGGTGAATAAGTAATTTTAACAAAATAATACCATCATAATGTGTGGTTTGATGAATAATTATTTTTCAATAATTCGACTTGAACCAGGACATGAAAAAACCACATTTAACAGTTTACGTTACATAAATCTAAGTCATGTTATACAAAGAACAGCAGAATATTTATAATTTGAATAGCCTGTTATATTAATTTAATCAAAACGATACCTCATATAAAACTAAGGATTGGGTAAAACTTTCATGTGAAGCTTGAGCTGTGCATTTCTATTGCTGTTCTACCTTCTGGCTTTGTAAGTTGTTTTAAAAGTGAAGCTGCTAAGTCCTGCAATTTATATATTTATATTCATTCACAATATAACTATTATCTACATGTAGAGCAATTAAAAGTATAACAAGCCGGTTGTTTTTTTTGTGTGTTGCACAAAATACAATTTCTGCATAAATTTATCTTTAATGTTGTACAAGCTGTAAAATGTGTATCCTTGCTGAAGAGTAGTATAATCCATATATAATTTTATTGTAGATACAGCTTAGTCAGAACTTCTCTTCCCACATTCGTGTTGTGATCTATCACTGCTAGTTTGATTCTCGTAAAATATCCTGGGGGATCAAAGTCTATTCGCTTTGGTGCATAACTTAATATTAGGGTGATGGCCATGGTTCAACAGACGCAATGTGTTTAGCAGTATCGCTTGCCCTAGCGCATCACAAAGAACTTTGTGCCCTGCACTTCCTGAAATTTCACCTTTCTTTCCATTTCTCTGCAAACATATCAAATTATTCGTTGTTATTTTTCAATATATTGTAAACCTGCAAAGTTTCTGTTTATTCAAATGTCAACCAGCTGCAGAATATTTACCATTTGTACAACCTTTGTTTAGTATTACTCTACAGGAGGAAAATTTTTGATGGTTATAAAAATTCGCGATTTCGCAAACAGTCAATTCCACGAATTATTAAATTCAGCAAAATATTAGTTCTATTTTTAATCGCAAGGAAAAATAACTACTGCCTCAAAAATAAAAACTAGCCGCTAGGCATAAATACTAAACGTAATTGAGGTCCAAAACCTTTTTAAAATCATTGCTGGCGCTTTGAGTTAACCCCATTGCCAATGGATCACATTTCTTTACAAAATTATTCAAGCTTGTCACAAGATATGCAGAATGGCATCATCTCAAAAGTAGCCACTGGGCAGAAATCCTAAACATAGCCGAGTTCTAAAAATTTTTTAAAATCATCGTCGGGGCTTCGAGTTTTATTGCCATTGAATCACACTTGTTTACAAAATTATTCAAGGTTTGCACAAGCTATTCGGCCTGGCTTCGTCATTGCAAAAATCTCACCTGCAGTTTTTTGACATTAAAATCAACTCCATCAATCTCTAAAACCATAGTTGAAGACAAAAATGATTCTGATCTGGACATTATGGTATGTAGATGATTTGCTGTGCAGATACGTTTTTCCATAAGTAACTGTGTTAGTTAATTCTTTTGTTTAAAAACTCATCACTTTCACTAAATACATCAGCTATTGTTTTTGTGCTTCCTTAACACTTATTAATATTTTTCTTTTTTGTGCTTACTGCAGATTGAGAATAAAATATTACCTATTCTGATTACGAAAACTAGAGAGAAGTAGTAATATTCGTCAAGGCAGGAATATTGGCAGAGAAGCAACTAGTCAGCCTAGACCCCTTCATTAACAACAACTCCTTGATATCGCTGCGGCAAACATGATTATATTATATATTTTATTTCATGTATAGATATATTATAATTAAATACAAACTTGAGTGTACGAATAAATATCTCAAATACAAATGATATTTTACAAACGATGAATGGAATAAATATAAACAATTTAGTCCATATGGCGATTGTCTAGCAAGAAAATTAAACTGGTACTCTTGATAAGTAAACACTAGCGTATTATGGTGCTCTCTGACTAGTTATTTTGGTAATAGCAGCTCTATATTGCTGTCACTGTTTTGAGTAAATGTTAAAGGTGATTCTCTTGCTACTACATGGCTGGTAAGGAGGTTATCATCGGAACTCTCCTCGTGGCTTACTATTGCAAAGTTCTTCCGGTTGGCCAAAACTTTGTGCTCGTAAAGGCGTTTTTGTTCCTGTTTCAAAACAAATATATTCTTCTTGTTAGCAGCTGTGGTCACTTCTACCTCAATTTCAAGGCCTCCCTAAATGATTGGTGATCTTCTAAGAATGACATCTACAACCCTTGCAGTCATTGCGCTTCCGTGTATGAAGAAAAAACTCTCTCTCACACTAAAACAAATAGCAAAGCGGTGGGGATGGAAAAAATAAACATTGAGTTTTACCGAAAAACTAAAGGAAAATTCAACTAATTTAGTAAATGGTTTTGAAGAAAACTCATTACTTATAAGCTGTTGGTTCATCAAAGGCCTCCAAATTGATGAATATTGGTGAACACCTCTGAATGCAGCAAAAGATTTATAGCTTAGCACGATCGACTCGTAGTTGTAAACTAAATAGAAACTGAAACACGCAATGTGCACATAATTAAATCTACTGCTAGCGGCAATAGAGTTAATCCTTCATAAAGAGTGACAGTGTTCAGCCGCGAAAAAATTAATCCGCAAATATGCATGAAATGGCAAATTTTGTGAAATTTAACTCCCCGAATAAATTCATCATGCAGGGTATGCAATAAATGACTACATCCTCCTTTATCACGAACCAAAGGTATTTTAAGTGATATATAAAATATTATATTACACATTTGCCTGTGCTTTGTAATTTCTGAATATATGTTATTAGAATCAACATACAGTTTTCATGCCAACATCTGGTGCAAATAATATATTTTTTCATCACTCACAGATAAATTGGTTTATGAGAGCAACGGATAAACTTGTTGTGTCCTGGAAAGCTCCTATGAATATTAGCGACATGGTATCTTAAGCTAAGTGCCATCTCAATCAATAGCTCAGCATCGCCTTCACATTGAACCGCAGAATACCACACATGGTTCTTTATTTCCTTTATCCAAGGGAGCAACTCTTTTTGTTCTTTGCACACACTTTCTCTAGTCAGATTTTTGAACAGATTCTCGATCCAATGCCATACATCCTATCAAAAAATTACAAATAAATACCACTAAAGTTTATACGTTTGAAATGTTTCTAAACCATTACCTACAGTGCCACCACCAGTACCTCAAATACTATCTTGTTAACCGCTATCTACCACCATGACCAATGCACACTAACACTACACATAGTTAAATAGTGATACCTGATTGTAAGTATAGGCTAATCGCTTCATGCGATCTGTAGCGCCTACATTAGTAATGGTAGCATGAATATAAAAATAGTAATGCAATCCAAATTTTTTAATTATATTAGTAATGTATTTTATGAACAATTAAGGCATTTCTGACAATTCAGACCAAGCAGAAAATTTAAATTCCCCGTTGCAAAGATATTTCTAGCTTTTACTCAGTTAGCCAAGTTAACTCAAGTGACTCAGGTTAAAGTCAAACGTATGAAACTCAGCCTGAGTCTCATTGTCACGCAGTCATGTTAAATCATTGCTTTGCCCTCATGTACAGTGCTAAATATTTCCAACTATTATAGTTGTAAATTTATATTATAAAACTACTAAATTGGTTATTAATATTTATTTAAAATTATTTATAAATCACTTACCGTTGAGGTTTTCCTGTTCGATGATGCCCTCTTGCTGTATGGTACAACACCATTAGAGAATGGAGCTTCTCCCTTTTTCACCCTTAATCTTGTGGCTGTCCCAAAGTTTTCAGAATGAAGCTGGCTCTCATGGAAGTGCCAAATGCACACGGCCGCACTAGCAGGTTGTCTGCCAAAAGTTAAATAGGCACGCTTTGCTTTAGACAGCCACAATTCTGCTAAATTTGGCGACTGAGAAACAGGTACTATAAAAGAAGTTATGCCACGACTTCTAATGTCATGTTCACAACTAGCAAAGAGACATCTACGCATTGTAACTAACTGATTGTGGCTAAACAAGAAAATTCAAATGTGTTAGACATAATCTCACAAAGGAATAAGTTACCGGAAATGGCCGAGTTACAACTCAGTGATGGTCCGAGGTGAAAGCTCGAAAATATACTTTCAACTTTGAACTTGCTTAACTAGTAAAATTATGTGCTAAAATTCTGTTTTCTCATTCAATTAACGTTGTATGATGCATTACCAAGCATATAAAACATTCTCAAAAATACATATTTATTTTCACTTTGTTTCACTCAGTTTGGTTACTCTATGAAAAATGTACCAATACCAGAAAATCAAATTACCAACAAAGATTAATAGAAGTGACCGAGAGGCTAACTCACCAAATGAGAAGTAAAGCTTACTTTTACTTGAACCCAAATCAGCAACCAGAAAAAAAATGAAAATAGGGATTTAAAACAAAGCAACTGCCACCTTTAATAAAAGAATTGTCAGATTTTGAAAATAAGATAACCAAAATGGTAAAAAACATAAAATTCAAGCCATACACCAATGAGCTTCAACGAGACTACTTCAAAACACTAAGACAATACAAGCAAACAAAAAATACATGTACTTGTCAAAGCCAACACAGCAACCAATTTACACAGACTTGAAAATAATGAATACAACAAAATGTTGCAAAATAATGTGACCAAAAATACACAAACATTGACAAGACAGCAGTAAACCAAATTAAATCAGAAGACAAAGAATAAGCACACAAATTAGGAATTGAAAAAAGGAATATATATATATATGTATGTGTATGTGTATATATATATATATATATATATATATATATATATATATATATATATATATATACATATATATATATACATATATATATATATATACATATATTTAACAATTATATTTATATATATATATATATATATATATATATATATATATATATATATATATATATGTATGAATGTTTGACATGTCGAAGTAGTGGAACACTCTGGTACATTCCCCTGATCCCGTATTTTAATATTTCTCTTTCAGTGTTTGCTGAAACTGTCTGTTTGTCAGAGATGGCCCCACGCCCTGTGTTTGTGTAAGTGACATAGGAGAAGAGAATTACCTAACATCCAAAAATATGAAATGTTATTTATGCAAATTCATATTGTATGTGAAAAATCTTTTTTAAGCATATATCACTCGATTTTTTTACCAACAAGTATTTAGTACCCTATGAAATACAAGTTTATTTGAAAAAACTAAATATGTGTGTGGTTGTGTTCGTTTTTCAAAGCTTTTCAAGTACCCGCATAAATAAGGTTAAAAGCTCCTTACTATCTGTTCTCAAATATAAAACTTACTTTTAATTGAGAACTTACAAATAAATTGTAAATTGCAAAGAACTTGTAAATAAAAAACCTTTTGTTTATGTGCACTTGAAGGTAAAACCTTTTAAATTATTTCATTCTTGTAAGGTTCAGTTTTTACTCCTGTTGAAATTTAAAATTAACTTGTATTCCATATTAGAAGGTTAGTTCATGATCCTGTTTCAAATATTTTAACAATGGTAGTAACAAATTTTCTAGAGATTTTTAAAGTCTTGTCCAACCAGGTTTAACTTATAGCTTTTGAACCTGTTCGCTGATGGAGCTGCAAGCTAATTTTTAAGACCGCTTTGTACTGTGTTTTAATGATAATTTCCCAGCAAACGTTTTTACCTAAGCTCAGTTGTACTTGAAATTTAAAACAGAAAAGTGATGAATGCACATGTATTTTTTAATTTGCTTTGAATGTTATCTACTGCAGAAGCATACATATAACTGGTAGTCAAAATACAAATACTGCTTTTTTTATACATGTAAACATCAAGAATTTTTATTGCTAAAGTAACACAGATCCAAACTGTAACATGTACCTTTTTCGTTTGATATTTCAACATCAACTTGAATAGTTTGAATTAAATCGGGAATAAATAAAGAAGATTTTACCAACAGAGCAATGAACCTCATTCAGTATAAACATTTGACAGTACTAAAAGGGATGTATTAGTTGAAAATTCATACTCACTTGAGTAGCACATAACTAACTTAAAAATCTCTTACCACAATGTTTGTGTAAAAGTCTATCAGAAAAAGTTCTACGAGTTACAGCAAACCACATGAACCACTCAGCAATCACTGAGCATAAACTTTATAAAAATACATTGTTGCAAAATCACAGGCTGTGTCTGCTATTATTGTAGTCTAAGCTTTTATGTAGACAACAATCAATATCACTGTGTTTGCATGCATATTTTATCTTGCATGAGTATTGATTTTATTTCCTACTCTAAATATAACTATTGTGCCAGTCCTTTTTAAAACACCCTTGATATTTATACAATGAGCTTCAACTAATACAAACAGAGAGACAGTCTCTAATGTACTACTGTTATCTGATTTAGCAGGAAAATAACGAAAAGTTCAAAAGCAAGGAGTAAACTGCTGCTAGGAATCTTTGTCACTCAGATATACAGATATATTTTAACTTAGAGAGCAAACAGCAGTAAAAAAGCTGCCGGAAGGCCTCTTCAAAACAGCCATGTAATGTAGTTTTTAGTTGATAGTTCAGAAATTAACATAGCAATCTAGTTGTTAGGTATTTTTAGGCAGCTGCTGTGAATCTATGTCTGCCTAGACACTCGAATATAGTTATATGTATACTCAATATAAAATATCTTAGTTTTATAGATATAGGTCTAAGAGAGACTGGGGCTTATCTCACTGATCCAATAGAAGAAGGAGCCATGTCAAGGACTGGCTACTCAGTCAGTCGGTGACATGGAGCCACGCAGTGTGGATACATGTAGGTATTAACATGTAGTCATGTTACTAAGAGGAGGCAAGGAAGAGGAGCGCAGAGGGAGGTAGGCAGACGCTAGCTATTCAACTACCAAGGATGGGTTGAATTTATGACTGCGCGAGGCTATATGGAGAGCAAGAGAATTAAAAAACGGAGCATGAAAAAGACTTGCTACTTCAGTCATTGCACATTGACTTTACTAGTATATATTACAAATTCATCTGTCCTACAGCCCATGACCAAAGTAATATTGGAAAAAAAATAAGGGTAATGCTGGTTGAGAATCACAATATTAGCAGTCAAATGGCACTGTGGTGCAATAGGAGAACTTCAATGGTAGCTGCAACGGTAGCTGTAATGTACTGGGTGTTATTATGTACAACAAACAGCAATTATGAAAGCAAAAAATTACATGTTGATATCTCTTCCCTGCAATAGAAGTGCAATATTGGAAGTAAAATGGCAAGCTTCTGTCTAATATACACAGTTTGAAAAATGGTTGCATTGAATGTAGAACGGTTTTGACAGCGGTCTGTAACAGAAAGCAAACATTAGCATTTGCATGTGTCTGAAAGTTAGTTTGCAAACTTGAGCAAAATGAAAAAATGGATAGTGATCACAGAAACCTTGGTTAAGTCGGGTGTGTGAGATTTAGAGTTATCTACACTAGCAGAAGGAGAAAACTCTCTGTTATTTTGCAAAAATTACTTGATTCCAGCTTAATAACAACATATTTTATGGTCAATAAACTGAATGCATGGTTACCATTAGTGCAAAGTAATAGTTCTGAGAAACTGGTTTTAAAGTTTAAGAAACGAAAAACAATGAAATGTAAACAATTTCGTTTACATTTCAAAATGTCCTAGCAACCAATATCAAACTGTTGTGGTATTAATTTACATTTCTGAATTTATATCCAAAAATTCTGCTGAATTAAAAAATCTGAACAGATTTTAGTTGGTTGTCATATATTCAGCTGTATATCTATTAGAAAATGTAGGCCTATTACTTAATTTTGCAGATTTTGAAAACGGCTTGGCAGTACCGCGATATTGGGCACAGCCGTAATATCATCAACAAAATATTTAGAAAAATAATAACAGTAACATGTTGCACACCATCGGTCACTATATACTTTGATTATGTAAATTCTAATAATTATTCTAATAATTAAATCTTATAATAATCTTATAAAAAAACGACAACCTTTCAGTACTTCTACGTTAATTCCAGAAACCTTCAGCAATTGGACAATGTAGTACACTAGTGAAATGTGCACCCTTTTTTTCGTGAAATGCACATGACTTAATATTTCTACTATCTTTCGCATGGCTTTATTGCTGTTTTGTTTGCCGATCTTAATTCTGGTTAAAAAAGGCTTCTCAGGTTTTAATGGTGATTTTAGGCCAAATTAATCTGTTTAGCTATGTATTATCCGATTAGATGGGTAGGTTTTAGGATATTGTTTCAACTTTTCCAAGACTTGTTAACATATTTAAATAGTTTTATATGTGGTTTGTATCATTATTATACTTAAACGACTCTACAGAAAAAAAGTTAAATTCTTTGATCGGATTTCAGTGCAAGGGTTTGATAACGGCCGTTGAGGGATAGTTTATTGAGAGTTGTATGCGCATATGCATTTATCATAAAGCTCCCAAACACTCGCTTCGCTCGTGTTTGGTTGTGGGATTATTTGTTATTAATAAATATAAACCTTTTTATACTCGTAACACAGTTTGATTCGTTGTTGAAGAGTTAAAAACGCAATGCAAATTGTTTACGGAATTGTATCGCTTTCATAAAAAATATAATACTTTTTAATTATTTTGTTTGTCTACATGCATGTATGTTATTCACAGAATACTCTACAGCTTTTTTCAACATAAAGCATGCATTAAAGCTCAAATTTATGCAATGATTGAAAAGCTATCAAAAACTTAGCAAATTATTGACCAAAGCAATGATGAATGTATAGAATCAATTTATTTGATAATCTTGTATATTTTCCCAAGTAGAATACTATTAACCCAAAATGTCTACACTTGCCTGAAAGTTTCGTGAAGTCATAATAAGAAGAATGATAATAATATTACCAAAATTTAGCAAATTAAACTTTGTAAGAAAGTAATAGGAGCATTGTCTTTTTTGCTGGTTTTGCCTTGAATATAACATAATAAAAGTGATTGTTTTTATTAATATAATATTTAATTATTACAGAAATAATGTTGATGTTGTGAAAAAAAACATTTTTTGTAGTGAAAGAGCGTCAGATTGTTGCATTACAGTGAATAAAGTTATCATAGTAAACAAAAAGGCAGTTTTGGTTCTTCAACCATGTTAGTGGTAGCGCGGTACTATTCTGACACCAGCTCCAACAAATCAAATGTATTTTAGCATTCATAATTGCTGACCAATTTAATAGACATAAAGTTTGTTTAATGCAAAAACTTTCTCTGTTTTCTTATAGTTTTGCACTGTTGTACATCAGAAAACCGTGTCTCGGAACACACTAATAACCCTGTATCTAAAAGGATGCTGCTAAACAAAGGTTTTTGTTTCACAAAAATTGGCCCTATTGTCCAGTATACTTTATTTGAAAAAAAAGGCCTTAAAATATTAGTGTCAAATTATAATATTCTAAAATGCATTAACTGATATGTCTTTATAATCAGCATTTGATATGTAAATCAAAGTTTTATAGACCTAGATATACAGATAGGTATTTTATTCTTTATAGCTAGTTTATTTTATTCTAGCTACAGATATACATTGTAGGTCTACAGTACAACTAAATAATATATATGATCAGATTTCTTATTACTATTGTGATTTATAGCAAACATTTCAATTTATTGTTTAATTTGAAACCGATTTGTAATTGCTTTTTTATCAAGGTTTAAAAGACCATTTTTGTAACATTCTTCATTGCTCATATTAAATACTTTTAACCTAATTATATTGTCTAGACCTTAGGTCAATATTGTATTAAGGCTTCCATCCTTTGAATGCTCAAAAGAGATGACCCATATTTTACCTACTGGTGTCTTCATTTTATCAACTCTTTTGTCACCTTTTACACAGGCTTTATAACAAAAGCTTTTTTGCCCTCTGCTGGTATTTAAATACAAAATATTTGATTCCAAAAAGTTGAAATTTCCATATTTACTATGTTTTTTAGAACTGCGATGTTTTGTTTGATGTATTATTTTCTTGACAGTCAAAGAATTCAACAAACAAAATTTTTTTTTTTCAATTATCAGCTGCTTCTAACTAAATTTGCAACATAACAAAAAAGTCAAAAACAATCGATAATCGAATTTGTTTTTTATTTAATCGTTGTCCATAAATGACTAGCTACAGGTTAACTGTCGGTATATAATCTAGAATGTAGGAAATAATTGTTTTTTTGAACATTAAAAGTGGTTTATAAGAAGAAACCATATAATTTGGGGAACCTGCTACTCATTTGTAATTAATTTGAAGCAATATGATAGAACTTAAAACCATAGAAGTAAAGCACATAAATTAACTTAATTCAAACTACATCTATACCTGGAGTAGTAAAATTATCTCATTCCATCTTCTTTAATATCAATCTATTGCCAACACAATGTCTTCAAAGCGATACCTGTTAAAGACAATTTACGGGTGAGTTAAAAAGAAAATCTAACTACCCACTCGTCAGTAGTATGTTTAAATAGTTTGTCTTTCTTTGTAGCGACTAACGCAAGGAAGTTATCGCAAAGCGAACACTTGGTAGTGGCATTATAAATATGACTTAAGACCAATGACATGACCTGTTTTACGGAGACATACCTTCACAAAACCGTTTAACTCTTTAGACTATACCTCTTATATTTCCATATTTTGATATTGATCTAATCTTTTTTTTAAGTTTTATATGTAAAAATATTTATTTTCTAGGTACTACCATTTATATTTTTACTAAAATACTACTAATATTTCATAGGGCAGCTAAAGCAATTTTTTTGTTTGGCACTCGTCTGACTGCAATTAATGACCTAGCAACATGGCACTGTGTAGGGGTAGATATTGCTAAAGTATTCAATGGCACATTAAACTAATTATTGAGAAATACATTGTAGCTTGCAGTTTTAGAAGGGATTAAATTTGGTAAAATGTATAGACAAATCATGGTTAATAAAAATTGTTGATAACACAGAGGACTCAAGTCAAAACTTAAAATTTTACATTTAACGATATTTAAATATTAAATATTATTAAATTGATATTTCGACGTCAATTTGAAAACTTTAAAAAGAATTATATTAAAATAATCCATAATCAAAATAAATTGAAGAAATGTTAGTAGCGGAGCAATAACCCTTATTCAGTATAAACATCTAATATTACTAAAAGGGAAAAATTCAAAAGTCAGTTGAAAAAAACAGTTGAAAATTCATATTTACTTGAGTGCCACGTAAAAAGCTTTAAACAACTCATAATAAGATGATTGTGTAAAGGACTATTGAAAAAATTTTTACGAATTATAGCAAATAATTTGGCAATTACTGAGTGTCAGCTTGATAATATTATACTGCTCTAAAATCCCAGTCTACTTATGATATTTTATAATCTTAGCTTTTACGTAAAAAGAAACAATATCACAGTGTTTGCAAGAATGTTTTACGTTGCATGGTTATTGGTTTTATTTCCCATTGTAAATATAATTACTGCGCCGGTCTTTTTTAAGGCATCAATGATATTTATAAATTGAATTTCTACCAATATATACAAAGAAACCTGGCCTATGTTTTACTGTTATCTTGTTTAGCAAGAAATTAACAGGAAGGAAGTATTAGGCTGCTGCTGGGAATCCTTCTCACTTAGACCTACAAATGCCTTTCAACTTAGAGATCAAAAATCAGTATAAGAATGACACCAGAAAGGCATTTTTAAACAGCAAAACAGAGGCGGTTTTCATTCACAATTTAAAAATCAGTATAGAAATCTAGATGTTAGGAATAATTGGATGGCTGCTGTAATTTTATGTCTGTCCAGGCCCCACATATAGCTTTATATATATATATATATATATATATATATATATATATATATATATATATATATATATATATATATATATATATATATATATATATTTATATATATATATATGTATATATATATATATATATATATATACAGTAAAACATGGATAACTCGCCCTCGGATATAGCTAACACATGGTTAGCTCGACTGGATTTGCTCTGTCCGTTCCCACGCAATGATAAATGGCTCTATATAACTCGAATTCAACACTGTTATAACGAACTGTTTTTTGCCCAACGGCTACCGAAACGGTTGCTATCGCTTTAAAAAATCACTTTATTCCAAGCCATAGAGGTAAACCTCAACTTTTCGTAATTCATAAGCGTCGTTATTACCTCCATCGGCAAAATATTTTTGTCAACGACTGTTTTCAAGGTTTGGTGAAATTTGATTTATACTGAATGAATGAACGATGAATATAACGATGAATAGCACAGGCTAGCCGGGTCACGGGCGCAAAGATTTTCGCCACGCACATACAAAACAAAAACAGCATGTTGTTTTTGTTTTGTATTTGCGTGGCAAAAATCCTTGAGTGCGTGACCCGGCTAGCCCGTGATGAATTTTTTTCCGACGTTGATTCCGTGTTGAATTAACGTCGGAATGTCGAATGTTTAAAACGTCTTAAGAATTGTTGTAGTCAAACGTATACGTTATCTTAGCTAAGGTACGTATGTATGTAATGTACGTATGTATGTAATGTATGTATATATGTATGTATTTAATGTATGTATATATGTATATGTTGTATATTTTAAGATCTTTTTTCCATGTAAAAATGTTCACAGATTTAATAGCTTAATTTGATCTTTTTAGAGAAAGTTTTCTCATGCACAAGCCAATGAAAATAGTGAATGAATGTGTAGTTTTTGTTCTGTCCAGCGTATCCATCACAGAACGTATCTAACTGCACTACTTCGAGACCTGCGTGACGTTCAATGGGACTTTCTTCTCTCTACTTTACACAGAGTTATTAGCAAAGATTATTAATCGTTTTGTATTGTTTGTAGTGTAAAATTGCTTAAAATCAGTAAACAACCTCTGCCTGACCTCTGCATGCAATTACAAAGCATGTTTACCAATTGTATAAGCAATTTTCTCCTGTTGTGCGGCTAGAAACCTTTTGCTTTTAGCTTGCTTTTGTGCGCTACCATATTTTCTTTGTTTTTTAGACTTTTCAGTTTATTTTAAAGACTAGATCTATCTCTAGATGCCATCATTATTAATAATACTGTAACGAACAAGCACGTGTTACCCATCGATCCTTTCTGCTAGCTAAGCAACATTAAACAATGCAAGACCCCGTTAACGATCAAAACCCTCTTTGATTGGTTAGCTATTGGACTTAGCCAAATTTTGCATATTACGGCTTGGACATCTTCTGTTTATTCGTTTGAGCATAATTTTAAACACAGTTTTTCATAGGATGACATTATTTTTTTCCTAATTTTTAATTCACCCAACAATTTTACAGTGCCAAAACTACATGTAAGAAGCAGTAACTCCAAAAAAAACCAAAATGTGACATCACTGGTTTTTCCATTGTGGTCTTCATATACTTTTATGCATTCGTTTTCATAATTGTATTTTATAAAAAGGTTATCATGCTGATGTTGTTTTATTATTGTAAAGTGGTAATGCTGTGTCTGCCTTGACATATTTCTGTCTTTGCTGTTATACATTAGAATTTTATTTACACAACCACATTACTGCAGCACTGTTTGTTTATACCAAGTCAAAACACAGGCTGCAGACAAAGCACTGGTGAGCCATGATTAGTGTTTTAAGCCTGAAGAAGTCTCTATTCAATAAATGCTGGCGATAAAAACATATTTTGTAGAATTTCTTATTAGATGCAATGTTTGTCCATACCGCCAGTTTGAAGAACTTCAGTTTGCCTAGCAACGACAATTTCATTGTCAGTTCTTTGTACAAAAATAAGACCACTCCAATTGGAGTGGTTTGAGACCAATGCATTGTGAACTAGCTGTAAAACCCGTTGCAGATTTCCATTATTTTCACCAACATCTTTTACATGTATGACTGAAAATGTGTATGCATACTATGATCAGGGCAACCATTTTAGTAGACTGCATATTTGGAAGTTGTTTTACAGTATGAAGGACAACTCTCATTAAACCTCTTGCTGTAAGTGAATCTAATGGTAATGGTAATGCAGCTAGTTGTTTGAGTTTGGGGCTGTGGCCTCACATGGGGATACATATGAGATCTTTTTTGCCCCGAGTGCGACTGCAGTCTCCAGGCGCGTGCTCTGGATGAACGAGTTGGTAAGGGCTAGGCAATTGATTGCGAGGCAATTAATTGGAAAGCGGTTGATGGAGAGGCGAGTGCAAGACAAGTGCCAGGCGATTGATTGCATAGTGATTGAGTGCAAGGCGATTGATTGCAAGGCAAGTTCGGGGCAATTATTTGCAAGGCAAGTGTGAGGCATTTGAATGTGAGGGAATGCAAGCGCGCAATTGTTAACTGTTTGGTGAGTAAAGACTGGTCGGCCGAGTTGGAGACTCAGCGGCAAATGCGCACGATCAGCAACTGCAAATATAGATGGCTATGAACGAATGCATGAATCTAGACGCATGATACTAAAATATTAATAAATTTTACACGCATTTAGCTGTAAAACACATTGCAGATTTCCATTGTTTTCCTAAACATTATTGACATGTATGACTGCATAGGTGTATGCATACTCTGATCAAAGCAAAAATTTCAGTAGAATGCATATTTTGAGTTATTTTACAGTATGAAAGACAACTTTCAATAAACATCTTGCTGTATGTGAATCTGTTCTTGTAGCGTAGACGAGTGATGCACTCAGTTAATAATAAAAAGTAGACTATCAACATGCACAACTACCGAAAAATACATACAGTAAATTTGGTAAAAGTGATGGAAGTACTAAGAGAAAATTAATCTTTTGCTTATGTGGTTCTCAGCTTATGTGCTTATGTTCTCATGTTCTCATGATTTTGAAACCAATATGTGACCGACGAATGACAGATGAACGTCAAATGGGCGATTGACAAACTAGCAATAGACAACCAAAGATGACCAAAAGATGACTTTGAAATATATATGTCAAAGTCATCTGTCGGTCATCTTTGGTTGTTCATCCATCATTCGTCGATTGCCCAATGGTCGTTCGTCTGTCATTCGTCGGTCATCCGCCAGTTGTTCTTTGGCCCTTTATCATTTACCGTTGCCCGTAGAAGGTAGACAGTAAATACATATATAAATATATATTTGTAGAAAATACTCATTAAAAACCAAACAAATTTTATATTAAAATTGGCAAACTTTGCTAAACTTTTGTTTAAATTGATACAACAAGTTCTATTCATATTGACAAACTGCAAACAGAGTAACTTGTGAATACCTGCACTGAACTATGTGGAAAGTAAAAAACAGCTGGAGGAAAAAAAATGAAAGAGAATGATCATAACTCCAGCTCAAAAGATAAATCAAGTGAAGGCATTCCTAGTTTCCGTAGAAAACCTACTAGCAAAAACGAAGCTAACAACATATTACACCCATGAACTACAAACAATGACTGTTAAAACACGAACAGTCAAACTGATGATATTAATTACCATGAATTTCTATTTCATAAAGGTTTACGGACTTGTGAATCATGAACTGGATCTGTACAAATTGACCTCTGACTCTTGTGACACAACTAATAAGGGTATAATATCTATTAAGTGTTCCTTGATGTTCTCCACAGAAGTTTTTGGCTCCAGTTGTTGCGTAAAATATTGTCGTTAAGTCATTTGATACCGTCACATAAGCATTAGCTGCTCGATCATACCCAACTGAAACTAAAAACAATAAACATTTACTGCATTAAAATAATTGTGATTTCTTTTTATTTTGTTCGTTGAACAATAAAACTACCACTTCTCTAGTTATTTTAATAAAGAAAGCGCATTTGGTATTATGGGTAGCAATTTTCATTCAACTAAGCAACCGGAAAAGCGTAATTTAAAACTAAAATAACATGTTCTGATTTTTAAATGGTTTTTATACCATTTTTTTGGTCATCCATAAATTAATAACAAATGTTCACTGGCAGTTTAAAAAAATATTTTATATTGCAAAAAAAGAGCACCCTTGCCATTAGAAAATAAATCGACAAAAAGGGTACCTCTAAATTACTGTTAAGCTATTAGCCAAAAGGTTTAGAGTTCAAGTTATTTTGTTGAATCATATCAAGTTACCTCTATTAAGTATATTGACAGCTGATATACAATGTGTTTTTGCTAGGTCAACTCTCCACCATGGATTCTCCTCATTCTCAGTATGCATAAGAGACGAACTATCTCCGTTAGTTGGTATGTAAATCCCATCAACCGCTTTGTCACTCGTGAAACTTGGAGAAAAAAGACTGGACATCTCTGTCTTCTTACCTATATTTAAACAAAATGTTCACCAAAGATTGAGCCCAATTAAAATAATTTAGAATAAGACTATGTTATTTTGAGCGGGCTTTTTCTTGAACAAAATCATCAATGATAGCTGATTGGTTTATTCATCCGTGTTACTCTAGCAAGACCACAATAGAGATAATTTGATGTCACTTCTTAAGAAAAACAAAGGAAAACCTTTTAGTCATATACATTTTCATTTATTATTTAAAAATAATAGAGGATGGAGCCGTAAGTTTAAGAACTAATTCATCATACAATTGTTAGATTTTTTTGCAAAATAAATGCTTAGTTTTCTGTCTGGTCAAGAGTTGGCTGCTTAAAATGCAAACCATAAGTATTTTGCTCTAACATATTTAACAAATTCAGTTGCTCTACTTCAATAACCAACTAGTTGAATCGAAACAAAAATAAAAATATAGCAGCGATCTATGACATGATATATCACAATGATAAATAAGCGTAAACTGGAATTTGTGTGAAAATTCAGTCTATATGTGTAATTATCAGTCCAAAATTTTTTTAGCTTTGCAAAAAGGCCATTTAGTCTGAAAGCAAATAAATGAAAAAATGTAGAAGCCAAGAGTGGTAGGCTGACCTATTATACAATAACTGTGGTTTAGTGTTTTAGGAAATAAATAACATACAATATGCATGTTGCCTTGAGACAAATTCAAGGGAGCTATGCGGAGGAAAGAGCAACTAAAATTTTTTTTACTAATCAACTGCTCTAGCAACCTACAAGCTAATTGTTTTGCAGACATCATGGTATTGTTTTAGAGTCATAGTTATTATAGATAACAGAACTTGTTTTTACAATATAATTTGGAAGTAACTCTAAGTAATCCAAAAGAAAGCTTTCCAATAAAACTCACATTTATTTTGTTATCTTTTCCCAGAAATAGTTTTATTTTGAGGTGTTACTATCCATAGCTAGTGTTTGATAGCAAGCTTACTATTGCCTATGTTAGCTAAGGATCAATATGCACCATTATAACGGGAATTGCCAGTTCACTTTACCACAAATCGGTCCAGCAATGCAAATAAACACACTGAGTGTCTAGTCACTAAAGAAAAACGTATGTATTTGCCAATACATATACAGTCAAACTTATATAACTTGCCTTCGGATAGCTCGGACACATTGTTAACTCGAACGGACTTGTATGGTCCCCCCGCAATGAAAAATTACTTTAGATAAATCAACCTCAACCTCATTAACTCGAAGAGTTTCTTTGCCCAACGGCCACTGAGACAGTTGTTATCACTTTAGAATATCACTTTATTTCGAGCCGTAGTTCTGAACATCAACTTTTAGTAGTTTTAGAAGACGTTATCACCATCATAGGCAAACTATTTTTCTTAATAACTTTTTTATGGTTTGAAAGAAATCCATTTTTACAAAACATCCGCTTTGCAATGGCCCTTTGAATAAAAAAAAAATCAAGCTAGCCTTCAGATAAACTTGAAGTAAAATTGGTAAAATTGATTTTAGTTGAAACAGTCAGGAGAAAAACGTGTCTTTTTTCTGAGCATTTTATTTGCGTTCAAGTTTTGCCAATTTTAACGTGAAAACCTCCTGCCAGTCACATTACCTACAACAACCAGCAAATCTCTAGTGATACAAAATATCTATACTATACTTTCTGATAAAGTTTTTAAAACTGTACACGACATGCTTTTTAACTTGCAACAAACAATCTATGTATTTAATTTATCTGCAGTTTGTATATGTACATGTAACTAATGATAAATACATCCACCTGTGACAGTGCTCTGATAACTGGAACACTTTCATTTGGTCCTGTGAAGTTTGAGTTATCTGAGTTTCACTATATATATATATATTTATATTTATATATATATTTGAAAAAATATTATGAAGAACGTAAACTTTTAATAATTGCGCTACAAATTTGTTTCGTACAATGCACTCATCAGACGTTTTTGTACTAAAAAATTTTAGTTCAAACGCGTCTGATGAGTGCATCGTATGAAACAAATTTGTAGCGCAATTACTAAAAGTTTACTTTCTTCGTAATATTTTTTCAAATATTTCATACTCCACTAATTATCTTTTAGGTTTTTAGTGTAAAGTTCTCTTTTTATATGCTTTTTCACTTGCTTTTAGTAACTATATATATATAATTATACATATATATATGTATAAATATATGTATATTTATATATATATATATGTATGTATATAGCTTTTAGTTCATTTGACCTGCACAAAAAGTTTTCTGTGTAACATAAAGTTTGAAAGTTACAGCTGTTTAAAAAAGTTAGAAAACTTTTGCAATTGTATATTTTCTCTCACATTATTCCAACTAATTAAAACACTTCTTTCAATACATGTAGTTTAAAAGTTAGAATGGTAAATGTTGTTACATGTTTAATACAAATCAATTTTCTGTGTTAAGAGGTTCTTATTACTTTGACAATGGTGGGTGGCAGACCTATTATATTTCTAAAAGTTTGTGTGTTTGTATGAATGTGACAGTGTATGCCCAGTTATGGCATGTAGAATCTTCTAATCAAAATTCCACACTCTTATTGATATGAACTCACAGATATTGCAACCGCAAGTTGAAACTCAAACGCTCTACCACTGGGCTGTCTTTACAAGGCTATATTAGCAGATACTGTATAGTGTATGCACACGTTAAATGACATATTATTTGAAACTGTAAAGGAAGTTACCATCCCTTTACTTTGGCACGATCTAGATAATTACATAAAGTAGGGAGAATAAGTATGGTTTCGCTCACTTTTATTAAGGAAGGAAAATCTATTAGCTGATGAGCGTATGGCTATTGCATTGATCAACTGAGTGAGCGCGTTCATTTATATACAAAAAACTCGCCTGTTTTGGCTAACGTAACAAAGTGAGAAAACTGGCTATTAACTGAAATAAATAGAACTGCTAATGTGTTGGCATAGTTACGATAGGTTATAACAGCGATACAACACAAACGAAGGCATAGCGATATAGATGAACAAATAACAACGATATAATAAAAACAACCACACAATATATTCATACAAAATATTTACAAGATATACAAAGTCATGGTCCAGCGTCCACCACAAAATTAAATAAGTTCAAATAACTCTACGAAACCTACTTTGTTTGTGGTCTTTCGCAAAGTACTTTTGCTATAATGCCGTCAAGGCCAGCTTTTTTCAAACTGACTTTTGTATTATCTTTGTAGGAAGAGGTTCGACATTCTCTCTCTGTTCAGCCAGACAAAGACAGGACGATATCTCATTTTTACATTTGTACCAGCATCGAGGAGCACCAATATTGTCCAATTCAAAGTTTTCATAAAAAGCTTCGGCGGGAACATTAACGTTTTTTATACACACACACTTTTATGCAAGAGAGGTAGTATTAATTTAACATACTCAGGGTTTTTATTTTGTTTTCTCAGTTTGTATTAATTGTATCATTAACGAATCATGTTTTATTGTGATCATAGCAGAACTGACTTTAGTTAGCTAGTACTGGATAATTATTTCACATTCACATTTAAACCGGTTTAAAAAAATTTAAAAAATAAACCTGACTGCCCAGAACATTTTCCTCATGGTATAAAGTTTAAAAAGTCACAGTACTTTGACAAAGTTTGAAAACCTTCACAGTTGATTTTAATTTCTCTCTCATTTTATACCAACTCGTCAAAACAACTTTCTCATGAAACGTAGTTTGAAAGACAGAATGGCAATTGTTGTTACTACCTGGGCAGCACCACGGAGGGCAGTTAGTGTATATATACATAATGAAACCAAAGTGTGTGCAAGCAACGAGCAATCATGCAGAGATTTTGCTCGCTCTGCTGAACGATAATGATTTTCTTTTATGTTGATCAAACTTATGTTAAGCTCTGCCTGTTTTATTTGTTAATTCCTGTGTTGACCCAGTTAGCTTACCAGTAACCTAGCCTTCTTTGATGGTAGGTAGATTTGGTTCAGTGATGCCATTGGCTGTGGCGTCAGTTTTTTCAGCCCTGATTGCGACGCTTTGTCTTATCACCATTATAAATATTTTTTCAGTACACTTAGATTATGTTTAGGTGCCAAAATAGAACAAGAAAGATTGTGTGACTTACCGCATTGTTTAAACAGTGGTAACTGATACAGTGTTATATAAAAAGTGAGTTTGAAACTTTAGTGAAAATATGATAAAGCATGCATAAAGTACCTTGAGCTAACAGTCTACTAATGACCATTCTATAAGCATCCACAGTTCTTCCATTTGTTGATGTCACCAGAGAATCAGTTGCAGAGATGTTGGCAGAAGAGCACGTAGAATCATGCATGTCGTATACAAATGCATCACATGTCAAAATACTGGCACACGTTGAAGCGCATTCAATTAACTCTCTGATACCGTGGGCTATTACTTGACTTTTAGTATTTGCTGAAACGTTCAATTTCTCAAAGATGACACCGCATTCCGCCTTTGCCAATGTAGCATAGGCAAAGAAAATGATCCAGCATCCTACAATGCACCATAATTTTTCAGAATAAAATATTGATGCAAAAATAATATGTTTTTATGTCAAATCAGAGTGTAGCACAAATTAATGTTGTAGGTCAGAATTGGCGAAGTTTTCATTGTATCGCTTAAATCATCCGATTTATCAGACATCATTCTTTGGTGCACCAGATAAGAGATGAGAAAGTGGTAGGCAAGCTTTCATTTGTTGAAATAAGATATTGTTAAATGTTTTGGTTTGTTACATAAAAATTGTTTCTGTTCAGCTTAATATTTAAATTTGTTTAAAGTTCTCCATTTACAGTATATTAAAGACTTTTTCATAAAATAAACTTTTGTAACTGTCAGTGGCTATATACGTAATTTGCAAACTTGTTGTGGCAAAGCTAGCTCCTGCACTAGATTATTTTCAAAAATTTATGCTTTTTTGTAGTGTGATGAATCTTTTTTTATTGAACTATTGTTACTCCCAACTTAGTTATGCAAATATAGAGTGCTAATCATACAATTTGAAGCCTATATTTAAAAATTGAATCACATTGGTCATATCTGAAAAGTGTAAAAGTGAAAAA
>NC_088712.1:15830526-15850526 GCF_963576615.1 Watersipora subatra
TTTGAAAATGAAACAGCAATTTGTAAATTTTGCATTTAAAAAGAAAGGTTAGTGGAGCAAAATATTACTAATTAATAATTTCAAAAAAATACTAAAAGCAAAAGATCATAATAATTAGTAACAAAAATGCACATTCAGTGCGTGCAATTATGAAAAGAAGTACGTATAAACTGTAAAAAGATCTGTTGAGCTGTGAATGCCTTAGTAGACCTGTGGGTAAAGAATCGGTTTACAAATATTTGGCTGCAATCTTTTTGAGATCAATATCAGCGTAGAACATAGATGTCATTCCTAAATTTTAATAGCTATAGCCGGAGACACTGAAGTACAGAATCACAAAAGGACAAACACGCCAACTTTGGGATTTATATACGTTTACTCACATGCATATGTGTAAACGCACACGCACACGCACACGCACACGCACATAGACACGCACACACGCACACAGACACACAGACACACAGACACACACGCACACGCACACGCACACAGACACACACACACGCACACAGACACACACACACACACACACACACACACACACACAGACACACACAGACACACACGCACGCGCGCGCACACACAATTAGGTTAGAAATTTTATTATTTATGTATGTCTACACATGTATACACACGTATACAAACTTATTTATCCATATATCGATATACACGCATATACATGTACATGTACACACACATATTTTAAAATTGTTTGAAGTTAACATGACATCATATGACATCATGTTTTTTAAAGTATTGAACATATTGTAAAAGAATCGTTGTTTAGTGAAACAATATTTATGTTTCATTTTTTTTAACACAGCTTGCATTCATTTTTAGATAAAAATTTTGTGGGTTTCGCTTAGCTTAAAAGTAAGATAAACTGAGTTTTCTTTTCTACTTAGAGTAAAAATAATTAGGCTTAGGCTTAGACAACGCAATAAAAAAAATTTTTGAAAATATATAAAATGAGTGTATTATATGTTTCGCATCCTATTATTATTGTAAAACAGTAGAAGCATAAAATACTGACCTGAAACTTCCATGGTATATATTGACAGAACTTTGAAGCTTTCGGTTTACTTAACTCAGCTTTCTTACATACTAACGTAAGACTTCTTCAATACACTACAATGCTCTCTTGTTTGGCTATCCTATACACTATAATGAGACACACCACGGTATTAATGCTACAAACACGACTCTGTTGTGTCGCTCGTAGCAACAGTGTGTAAACAAAGAAGTATTGATAAACACATTTAAACTATAATAAAACACATTATGTTACCTAAGTTGAAAGCATCGATCTGCTGGCTGTGCTAGAAACTGTACGAAAAGATGGATGCATCGATATATACCCCAGCATGGTAAAACAGTTTATACCACATCATGCTTATAGTTGATTGAGTAAATAATCATGTTTTATCTTTTTTGTGACACTAACATTTAAGCCTGTACCCTTTTTGATTTTATTCACATGTTAAAATAAATCATAATTGAAAAAGACAACTTTTTGTTTGGTGTGTCAATACTTGGTCAGCCGAGTGTAATTTCCAATATCAAACAAAGTTATATGTAACAGGAAATTATTTTAAAATAGTATCAAAACTTCTCAGACCAACTAAATATTTGTTAATTAATTACAATCTCTGACCAAATAAACATTGAACTATTTTTTGGAAAAGAGTTTTGAGGTATTTCGGATAAAAGTTTGTGAAATACTCGAAACTTGATACACTATGATTATGAGAACTATTTACTAAATGATATCACTCAAAATATTTAAAATGTAGTTTGCAACAAACACTATATGGCAAATTAATCAACAATAAATAAATAAATAAAAAATAATAAAAGCAATAAATAAAGATTTTTCATGCACCAGTTGGGAAACTAATAATAGGGATATACCTGATAAATTAAGTATTTTTGTACCTTCGATCGAAGAAATAGAAATAATGGCCAAACAGGATATGAAATAATTTGAAGAAACTTATTATAGCAAGAGTTAAAAACACTTACTTAAATTTAAAAAAATTACTGTTTCCTATAAACATGAAACATTTTTTCAGCAGTTGAGCTTTACCTTGAAAAGAGAAGACACACAAAACTGCAGTATACGCTCTTATTAATTTATTCTAGGAGTATATGTTATTACGATTATACTTGGTATGAAGATTATCATACATTCACCTTATTAATTTGATAATCTTTTTAAATTCATCTATTCTGCCATTCAATAACAAAAAAGTTAAACCCTGCTGTTCAATTTACTGACTGTACAATAACCTTGACACTTTTAGCTAGCATCTACGAGCTTTCACTTCTTTTTTCATCACTTTTACTTTGCTCATTGTCTGTAGTTACATCAAATTGAAAAATAGTGCACACATTCAATATCAATTAAAATATAAGGTTTTCACATTTTCACTGTCTAATAAAAGTGAAACAAAAACTTACTTTGACCATAATAGAAGATTTTTTCGTCTGTCCATTTGTTCCTTTGTCTACAGTAATGTTTTAAACGTAATTAAAACTTTACTATTAGCAAGATTTTAACTTGTGATATTCAGTTTGATAGACCAACACCCAGTCCATAACCAATTAATTGCTTTTAGGCTTTTCTGAATAATTGTGTGACCACTTATTATCTGAGTTTTAACTACACGCATGAAAATCTCTGCCAAGTCACTAGACTATCGGGGCATTGATATATTTATTACAGATATCCCTTTACGTCTAGAGTATAGAAATAAAACATTTTTAAGGTTGACTAACAGATTCTCAAGTTTTGAGAATTTTGCACAAATTTGACACTTGACAAGGAATGGAAGTTTTGAAGCAAAAAATTCTATAAAATCTTTACTTTAAGAGGACTTTGTAATGGGATTATTACATCACATAATCATCTCAGAATCATCATCATCACAGAAACAAGTGCATAAGTACGTAAACAACAATGCCAGAGTACGAAAAGGGCAGCTTAACAAAATGGTTAATATGCCTGTCTTCAGAGCTGGAGGTGCTGAGTTTGAATCCAGCGAGATGCAAATCTTTCATTCCTAAAACTTCATTGCAATGACTGGACATACAGTTGATAACCACATAAATTTAAATCTAGATTAGTTACTAGCAGTGAGCCTGAAATTGCCGAAAGTTTATTTTATTTTTAACCAGCCTGCAGGTGGGTGTTTAAGAGGCTGGTTCTTAGGAACTCGATGGTTTTTGGAGACCAAATATGTTTAGTGACCTGGGAGAAACCACTGAGCATACGTCTGTAAAGTTTGGATAAAATCAACCCAAAAATGTAAGGATGCATAGTTTAGACAGACTAACTCACACAAACCACACCAACCACCACATACCACATACCAAACACCATACACTACACATCACAAACTACACACAACCCACCATACACTACACAACCTACAACACACAACATGCTTTGTGCAGCACACATAACACCACACATCACGCACTACATACCAAACATAACACCACTCACCATGCACCCTACACTATGCATCACACACCATGCACCACACACCACACACCACACAAAATACTATATGTTACACCACACTTAATATACCACACACCACGCAACATGCGTAATATGCCATACACTACACACCACACACTATACACCGCACACCACACACTGTACACGTGCTCCGAAATGTGCACACACTCCCAATGCACTGACACGCCCCATACGCCGTTCATCATCACCTGTCATTTGCCATTTATCTTTTGTCATTCACCATGCACTCGCATATCAAACATTATACACTACACCCCATGAACCAAAAACTATACACCACATACCACACATCATACATCAGTCACCCGATACTAAAGACTATAGACAGCACACCACACACCACGCACCACGCACCACGCACCACGCACCACGCACCACGCACCACGCACCACGCACCACGCACCACGCACCACGCACCACGCACC
Organism: Watersipora subatra; assembly: GCF_963576615.1. Classification (NCBI taxonomy): domain Eukaryota; kingdom Metazoa; phylum Bryozoa; class Gymnolaemata; order Cheilostomatida; family Watersiporidae; genus Watersipora; species Watersipora subatra. Next base: position 15,834,502 of record NC_088712.1, read on the forward strand.
ACGCACCACGCACCACGCACCACGCACCACGCACCACGCACCACGCACCACGCACCACGCACCACGCACCACGCACCACGCACCACGCACCACGCACCACGCACCACGCACCACGCACCACGCACCACGCACCACGCACCACACACCACACACCACACACCACAAACCCCACACCCCACACCCCACACCTCTGGTATATATAAGTACACTACAGTGCTACACTCCTGCATCTACATACGCATGTCCAAAATGCAAGAAATTCAAGATACGAGCTGACTTTCTAGCAATTTTCTTCTTTGAGGTATCAGTAATTTTTGAGATACCAGCATACGAGCCGGTTCTTGATGGTCGCTACATTATAGGACAAAGTATGCGAAATACCGCTCTCAAGAAAAGCATTGCTTGGCCTTTTTATTTAAAGCAGTTTGAAAAAAAGTTTTCAAATGATTGACTGAAAGTTATAGTGAATGCAAAGTAAAAGGACAGGCACCCGGAAACAGGCGCTGAAGAAAGATGACTACAAAGTTAAAGCAAATTTAATAAAATATTTAAGCTTACTTTCAAGTGTGTGTTTAATGAACTTAAACTCACAAAGGTTGAATTCAAAGTTTCTACTATGTAGGGTGACGTAAGTTTAGTGTACGGGATGTGCTGCTCTTAAGTTTTTTCTTACACAGCCGTTATTCACAGCTTTCCGTCATGGAGTTAAAAACGCCCTGCAGTAGTGTACATAATGATTTTTCATTTTATTGCAGATCCTAATGACTACATATGTATGTATTACATGGTTTACATAGGCACTAAAATAAAACAATTAAAAAATCGTTTTTCTCAAGTAATCACCTGTTGTGGATTTGTCATGCTATAGTAACGGATTAATTGGTACTTAGTTATTTTATATAAAAAAGTCTTTAAAAGTTAATATAAATTGGCATGCGAGCTCAGTCTTAGAATGCATTCAGCTCATATGTTGAGGTATGATTGTATAGGGACTACAATCGTACGACGAAATTTTGAAATTTTACTGGATTAGAGCTTGCAACCACCGGCTCACATGGAAGCAATATTACTCATTAAGTCACATGGGATACAATATATTCTTTGAGCAAATAGTCTCTACATCAGCTAAAATAGCCTACACATCACGCAACAACAGTGTGTCATTAGCGCAACGTCATGACGTGTTGCGCTAATTCCATTGGCTAATTTGAGTGAGCCACTAGATCTTTCAAATTAGCTGATGGAAACCACATGATCTGCCACTGGGTATAAGCTGTTTTTTATGACCTTTCAATTTTGGGCATTCAACTAGTGAATATATGAAAAGAAACCAATGTCATAAGTTAATCTACACATATTATTAGGATTCTATTATTATTCGTCATGTAGATGAAAGCATCTGTTAGCGAAGAGATATCTTACAGGGTGTTTGTGATGGCAAAAATCCAAGCAGCTTTTATTACAATGTTGTTAGGCTGACTAAATTAAAAGCACACCTAAAGCATGAAGTAGACATTAAACATAAGTATTACCAAGATTTTAGGTCACTGCATACAATTTTATTTCAGAAAAGATTAACTAAGAATAGGTGCTGTAGCTATATTACTACATTAATCTCCATAAAACTGCTCTACTCATGTCAGAGTGAAACGGCTTATTACAGCTTATTTAAACATGTATTAGAGGCAGCAGTGTCAGCATAAAGTCATCAATAAATTGGCAACTTCAGTAAATGTGAAGCCGTTATATAGTAATATTTTATCTAGCAATATGTAAATATGTTAATATGTTATGCGTTAATATTTTATTATGTTAATTTGTATATATCTCTGGTGTGTAATCAACTTAGAACCAGCTTGACAGCTGCACTTGTTTTTCAATTTTCCTTAAGCCCGAAATTTATCATAAAACTGTTACAGTCGTACCTCAAAATATGAGTGGAAAAATTGAGAAAAAGTTCCAGCATGTTAATGCATTTTTGATATATGAGAAACCTTTGAGATGCAAGCATACAAGGTGGTTCTTAGTGGCCGTTAAACGACCACAAATATCAGAGGCTGCTGTTAAAACAGCATTGATTGATCTTTCTTGTCACTTTAGTTTGAAAAGACTTTAGTTTAGTTTGAAAAAAGTTTTAACTAGATCAATTAAAAGTTATAGTGAAAGCGAGGCAAAAGTGTCAAGCTGAACACAGATTATACAATAGTATTATTATGTCATATTCTAAGTTAAATTTAGTAAAATATTAAAACTTAACAGTAAGTGTGTGATTAGTGAGCTATGTTCATTTAGGTTACATTTAAAGTTTGTGTTAGGTTGCATAGCATCACAAAAAGTCTTGTGCTTCAAATGGGGTGCTGTCAGGTCTTACAGTGCCGTTAGCCACTACATCTCTCAAAGTTAGGAATCCATTACAGTACTGTACATAACAACATTACATTTTAGAGCAGATCAAAAGTGCTAAATCAGTAATTGTTTTGCTTTCTGTGCGTAGGTGTCAAATTAAAATTAGATTTTTTATCATAATATTTTGTTTTGTATTTTTAATTATTTTATGTAAGAAATATTGCATTGACACGCATGTAAGAGCACGTTGACATACAGGCTTAGTCCCAGAAATTATTAAGCTCAGATGTCAAGATATGACAACTTCTGAAAAAGAAACGATAGTTTTTAGAGTCCCAATGTTTTTTATTTTGCTAGTTTAAGCTTTTATATGACACTTTTTTTCTAAATAATCCTTGAACGCATGCTTTTGATGAAGCAGAAATGTATGGCATTTAACACCTACAATTTTAATTAAAGAAACACTCAAATTAAAAACGATAACTGTGCTGAAAGTATCATAATAACGTAGACTACATTCTCCTTGTAGGCTTACTCAGAAACTAATATGAACTGTGTCCGGAACAGGATGAGAAGATTTCTGGCTAAGCCAACGCATATTTACAGGAAAAAGGGAAAAGGGCTTATCCCACTACAAAAAGCCACTGTTGATGAGCAGCTTACAGAACAATCTTCTTTTATTCAATAAATATGGTTATTCAGAGCATAAGTAATAACTGAAAATAACCTGTTAAATATTTAAATGTATTTTTCCAAAGTACGATGTCCTATGAGGACATAAGAGATCATGGTTCTCACCCACTTACCGTAAAATTGAATGTTTTTGGTAGGTTACAACAGTGGTTAACCATTGCCTTGTATCAGGTGTTTTATTGAAACACCATCATGAGCTTGCTCATCGGCTCGCAGAGAAGGTTCTCCGCCTGTTTCAGTTTTTCTTTAGTTTTGCAGGGTTGGTAGCCATCCTCTTCATTTACGCTGAACCGCAGAGTTGATAGCTGGTTTTATTGCCCTCCACCCGACTTGGCGCAATACCAATTGTCACTGCCTTATTGATTGTAGTTTACCTTACCTCTTAGCCATGGCTACTATTAATTTTGCTGCTGCCCCTTAAATAAATTAATTTGCCAAAATAAATGAGCAAGATTTTTATGCATAAAATAGAAATCAACCACATTATTTCTATTTGTACAACGTGTAGTGATAGGTTGCAAAAACAAAGCACGTTATTTTATTAGTTGAAGAGTACTTAACAATGAAATCTTTAGGTTGTTTCTTCCCTTTATTTTGCTGCGATAAAGCAGTGCTTTTTTATCAAGTACTTATGCAATTTGTAAATACATGTATATCTTGCAATAACATCTGTTGTTAGGTTAATATTAGTTTCTGTTTACCTCAAGGATGTTTTTGTGCTTTTTTTATTTGTTCAAGCTTGAAAGCTAATTACCATTCTGTAAGCTTGATAAACAACAAATATTTTTGCCATTGAATATTTAGTTCATTTTAATATAATGACACAAGAATTATTTTTGACAAGTTTTTGTTTTCATGCAAATGGTTAAAAATTAGTCAATTTATGAAAATAATTTTGTAACCGTTTGCTTTCAGTTTCATTGTTAGCTAAACAAATCAATAAAAACTAACACTGCCAATGGCAAGACTGTTTTTCTTATAAAATAAAATATTGTATGCAGCTCTCACACAACTAAAATAATACAAAATTTTATTTTATATCTTTAAGAACTCTGGCTGTCTAATTTGTTGTAAGAGATTGTCAAGCATGCCAAAAAAGGCACAGAAAATAAGTATGTGCACATTAATTCCAGAATATTAGAATGCAGTTGATTGGTGCAGGCGTCAGGTTGTCAGCTAACCACGCTGAATACCATTAGTTTGGGGCCCATTGATAGTCGTGCTTTATCCTTACCCTCCCTTGATGGCAGATAGACAGACAGTAAAACACCGCTCTTACTACATACTGTGAGGTTATACTTTTGTTACTGTCTCAAATCATATTTCAACAAATATAAAATTTTAATGAGGTTCATGCATGTGTGTGTGTGTGTGTGTGTGCATGAGGGTGTATGTGCTGTGTCTATAAAGATGTGTGCATGTGCATTTGTGTATATGAGTACGCATGGGTGTGTTGTGAGTGTTCATGTCTGCATGTGTGTGAGGGTATGTATGTGTGCCTGTGCCATTTCTACACATTAGATAATTTTTTGAATTGAATTTGCAATATTCTGTAGCTAAAATTATCTCTATAAAATTCATGCAATTATGATAGTTGAATTATTTACTTAGTCACTTTTACTCCTGTTAGAGGCTTTTATTAAATAGAGTTTAATGCTTTGCTCCTGAATTCCAAAAAAGTATTCATAATTTGTTTCAAAGTTTTCATGCTCAGATTCACACAAAGGAATAATAAATCCTTAAGTAATATTTGGAAGCTGTGTAACTCTAGCATTGAAGGTACTTGATCGTTTAGGAACCTTTACAACCCTGGCCATCTTCGTCAATATGTGTCAGGATCTCTTGGATATGTACAAAAAAGTAAACATTTTAAACCTTCATGTAATAGACTTTAAGTAGACTTTTCATTACATCTAAATCTGCTTATTATCAAATAAAATGTCGTGAAACATTAAAAAAAAGCTCCAAAACCAATTGCGAATGTTAACAAAATAAAAAAATATTAGAAATGTTTTTGGCAAAAACCATCAAAACACATACATTGTCAGAAATTTCTGAAACAATCATTAAAAAAAAATTTCGAACCTGCATCAAATGTTTTTTTTCTTAGATAAATAGTATCAGAAGTGGACCAAAGATTCTGTGTCTAAATTTATGTTCAGATTCAGACTTTTGTGTGGTAAACTTTTTACAAATAGGACTTCTACTCCAAAACGGAAAAAAGGTTGCATGACATGCATTTGTACATTGTCCTTTGTAGCTTTAAAAATCTGCAAATAGAGCATCAGTATTCTGCTTGTTTGCTCTGGAATGTTTGTCACAGCAAAAACATATTTGTTGTTTGTTTTATGTCCAGAATAGAGAGAGGCATTTCATTTGCAATGTCCTACAAGTTGTTTGCACAATTTTTACATACCAAGGAAAATTTAGTCTCTTTTAAGTATAAACTTTAGATAATCAGTTTTAGGTAGATGACATATGAGTTATGCACAGTCCACATAAGAAGGTTTACTGTCAGCCTTTTTGGCCAGAAGTAATGACATTGACAACATTGTGATAATGTGAACTGGTCATTCTTTTCTATCCCACCAATGTATTGACTACGGTTTTCACAGCCTCAAAACAATTCACTTCATTCTTTGAATTCTGGCTTTGATTTTGAAACCTGTTCAGTTAGTCATTTTGCACTAAGCATTACAGTTTTTATACTTTCGATAGTATATTGACCAATATACTATCAAAAAATGTAAACAGCAAATGTTCACAAAGAGCAACAAATTTGTAAAACCTGTCCATGAGAAAAATGTGATTTTGTCCAGTATATGTCGCACAGTTATGAATCACCAAAGATTCCAGTGACGCCAAGTTCTAAAACAAAAATTGTATCATCATGTCAGTCTGGTATATACCAGAACTACAAATGTGCCGAGTTTTCTTTCACAGAAGAAAAAGGTTTTCAAAACCCATTTTTACTAGCCCTGTCTTAAAGAGAAATGATTTTTGCTTGACTTATTTTTTCAGCTAAAGAAAGTTGCTGGTCTGGAACCAAGAGGTGTCTAATTTTTCTACGCAGATGAGCAATAATCAGTTTGTTTGTGTAGATTTTTACAATTTTTGCAAGCCTGAAGTCACTTTTATTGTAACAATGCAGCGTAGACCAGATATTAAGAAAAATATCATGAGACATAAGATGACATATGCCAGCGGTGTAGGTTATTCTAGGATCTTGCCCAAAGTAAAAATATGACTCAAACCAATCCTGTTGCAAAATATTTTTTATTAGTACTCATTCAATCCATCGATCTTGCGTAGCTCAGTGGGTTAGCATATCATCCGATAAACGGTAGGTTTTGAGATCCAATCTTCTGCGATATAGATTCTCCATTAAAATATTTTATTATCTATAGGTGGCCACACCGATTTACAAAAAAAAACAAAAAATTTGAGATTTACATGTATATAGATCATGATCACTTTAACAGTCTTTAAATATTCTCAAAAGTGCAAGTCAGCATTAAAATAATCTCTAACAAAACGAATTTGCCAAAACAGTTACTAATGTTATCGACGCTTTTTAAATATACTTCATATTGTAAATAGAGAGCATTAACATCTCGCATTTGTCATCAGCAGAAATAGCTGTGTATTGCTACACCTAAAACTCTACCAACTGAAGAATTTCCACTAAAATTGGAAATATTTTAGAGAGGGATAAAGCCCACAAGAGATAAAATATGAGTTGCCTCAAAATGCTAGTATAGTGTTGCTTTTGTAACAAACAATTTGCAAAGCCTATTAGGGGCCTAAGACATTTATAAATTGTAATTTTATAATGGAATCAGTAAAACAAATAGCATATATACACCCAATGCCATTAAAATGTCTAACCTTGATAATGTTAGTATACCGAACAACACTGTTCTGTTTGATATCAGACCAGGTTGTATCAAAGGTCAAACTGGTTTTATTTGGTATAATTTGGCTTTTAGTATACTTGCTAAACATAAATAGCCTATTTTAAAAGTGCAACATGCTGAAACATCAAAAACCTATTTAATTTTCTGCTAGCATATGCCATGTCATCTACAACAAATTGTTTGCCTACAATTTTTATATCTAGTGAACTTAAGGCTGATGTCTACTGAGTTTGAATATGAATGTGGCAAAGGCTAAGCACAGAGCAAATTTAATTCATCACATTTATTTGTTCTAATAGCTGCTTTGCGTCATTGTTAAATTTTCAGAAAAATAATGCAGAAAATTCTGTATTCTGCAGGATATTGGATAATTCTCTTCTCCTATGTTACTTATGCAAACGCAGGATGTGGTCTCACCTTTGAGAAACAGAAAGTTCTAGCAAACTCTGATCAGCAAATAATAGGATATGGTGTCAGAGGGTTAACTGAATGTGCTACCGCGTGTGCTAGTATTTTGACGTGTGAAGCGTTTATGTACTACAGACATCAGGTCACATGTTCTGCTGTCAACATCTCTGCCACTGATCCTCTGGTGACCGTAACAAATGGAAGTACTGTAGATGCCTATAAAATCATCAGGAGTACACTGTTAGCTCAAGGCACTTCATGCGTGTTTTATGGTGTTAGTAGAGTTTTAGGTGTAGAAAACCACAGCGAACTCTGCTGAAGACAATTAAGGTACATCATGTCATGCAAAATTGCCACACTTACTATTTTTTAAGCATTCCTAAAGTAATGCGGTATCTTTACCAACAAATTTTGGTACCTAGTAACAATCAAGTTGGTATTAAAATAATTATGTTATCTAAAACTGTCTATATTGATACATTGCAAACAAAAGTAAGATTAAAGTTGATATTAACAAGCAAAAATTAGTTATATACCATAATAATACCTCAAATTAACAAAATTTCAGGCAAAGATAACAAATCAAATGTTAATTTTGATGGAAATGTTTGTTTTGGATTAAAACTATTAAGAAAAACCCTTTGATGCTATGTCTGCTTTTACAAATTGGCTTTGGACAAAACGGTCTTTTACATTGAGTAAATATAAATCAAGTGTAATACTGTAATCAATGAAACATAATTGACAGGAAATGTGTTATGGTAGTTTATCAATAGAGCTTTCATTATTTGCTCTCTTACTCTGTGTAGTTCATCTGATTTTGTTTCAAAATAGCGTTAGACTTTTATTTATTTATTTTCTGAAACACTGGATGGGAGATGATTATTTAGGTGATCCTATTGCGGTGAACTGCGTAATGTTTCTGCTTTCAGCTTAAAATAGCTTTGGTAAAACCTTGCTTACTGGGTTTCTAAGCATAAAGTAGATTCGCGGTTATTTCCACTTAGAAGGGTAAAAACAGTTAAATCTAAACATGTTTGACGCTATTCCACTTCAAAAATATCTGCCAAGGGGTTTCAAGTTAGGCTAACATTTGACGTCACAGAAACACTCACTGCAGATAAATTTCAACTTGTAATATCCAGTGAAGCTCCTTCTAGTGGAGGCAAAAATTTCAGCACATCTCCTCAACAAACCACACAAATATGTTCTAACTAGTATTGCTAAAGAGAGATTGCTCATACTACAATGATGAAATATTTACCCTTTTTATTTTATTATGGTTTCTGATTGCAGCATACTGTAACATATTTTGGTTTTTAAATAGCTACATCAATTAGGTTGTTACTATTACAATTTTATATTGTGGACTAATAGACGCTTTGTTCCTATTCATTGCGATATAGAATTCACCATTGTAAAAGAGACTAATATTTATGCAATCTGAAAAAAAACGGTTTAGCAAGTAGTAAGTTCTGTTGCTGTTTTGTGAATAATTATGAGAGTAACAATAAACAAACAAAAGGAAAAGACTCAATAAGCATAGTGGCTGAGTTAGTGCAGCAAGTGTACACAGCGTTCATTAAAAAGTTACCTTGGTTCGAAAACAATACTACTTTAACAATTTCTGTTTTAAAAAGTACCAAGCTACTCTAAGAAAAATTGGTAAAGCGGTGCTACGAATCCTTGGCAAGTTAAAGTTTGAATTAATTGGCGATGGTAAACTCAGAATCTATTGAAAACCAGAAAACCCAGTGAATAATGTTAGCTCAATAATTACAAAACTAAGCAGGAACTTGAGACCCCACCAAACATGATACAATTCATTGCCCATTTCATGCCACATGCCCCTTCGTCACCATAGTCACATATGTTGTAACTTGACAGGAAAATTTTATTATAGTATAGATTGGATTACCTGATAATTAATGTACACAAAATCTAGTAATTTATGATTTAAATACAAATTATATTTTCAACAGCTAACTTTTCACTTGAAGAATAAATTTGGCACACTTTGTAACAAACTAACACTTTTTATGAGAAAAAACCAAAAATTTATAGCTCTTATAATTTTTTTAAAAACCATATAAAAAATGTCGGTTTTGAAAAGTTTTTGTCTTTGGTTCAACTTGGTACCAAAAATTTTTGTTACACCAAGCAATTGCGGCAGTTCCTACTGCCTACCTGGGCATAAGCAAATCAGCAGCCTCACTGCTATACAATGGTCTTTTATGCCCAGAGCACCCCACATTGAGGGTTTCCTCTCCACAAAACCACGGAAACTCAGTATCTCAACTTATTTCGCTCTCAACACTGAGGCTTCCACCACGGAGAAGTGATTCACCTCAGTTTAAACATCAACTTCTGTGGCTTTCTATAATTGTCAGTTTTCAAAAGCCCTGGATTGCTATCAGTGCTTGCTTTTTTATTTATTGATAAGTGGAAAAGACTCGAATATTTGCATAATATCCCAAAAAGGGAGCTAGAAATAGGCTGTTTGGCTAGAATTGATAAATGAACAAATGAGCTATGAATTCTGGTTTTGTTTTAGGAAAATACTACTCAAAATAGCCTAGTTTTACTCTAAATAATTTTAACAAAGTTCGAATTGCTGTGAAACCTTTTTTTAACTTCAGGTAAGAAGACAGAGATGTCCAGTGTTCAATCCGCTAAGTAAAGCGGTGATAAAGCTGTTGATTGAATTTACATGCCAATTAATGGAGAGGCTTCATCTCTTATACACACTCAGAGGGAACAGAATCCATGGTGGAGAGTTGATCTAGAAAAACCAGATTGCATATCAGCTGTCAATATACTTAATAGAGGTAACTTGACATAAGTCAACAACAATACTTACAGCTTCTAAAATTCATGGCTAATAACATAGCAGTCATTCGAAAATACCCATTTTGAGTTATTTGCTAATTGCAAGCCAAACTTGGTCAATTTCAATTTGGTGAATAGCTTGTTCTAAAAGGCTTGTAAAAACATAATATTTAATCATATGTACAAATATAAACTTTTACCATAAAACTTTTAAAATTTACAAAGTGTAATCTTAGTGTTGAATTGGACTCATCGGATGTCTTAGTTGAACTAAACTTTATTTCTACGGCACCGAATGCTGCTTTCATCAGTAAGAGAACTAGTGAAGTGATAGTTTTATCGTTTAATGAAAATAATAACACTACAGTAATGCATTTTAATATTCTATATTTTATTATTTTCAGCTTCTGTAGGTTTTGAACGAGCAGCTAATGCATATGTGACAGTGACAAGTGACTTATCCTCAATATTCTACACATCAACTGAAGCCAGTAACTTTTGTGGAGAACATCAAGGAACCCTCAATAAATATTAAACCCTTATTAGTTGTGTCACAAAGGTCAGAGGTCAATTTGTACAGATATATTTCATGATTCATAACTACTTAAAAAATTACAAAATAGAAGTTCATGGTAATTAAATGTATGGTTTATAATTATGTAGTGTACATTATAGACATTGTTGGTATTTGATAGCTGTTTGTAATACGTATGTTGTTTGTTCAATGTTTGTTAACGTAATCTCTGCAGAAGTGTGAGCAAACTTTTACGTAATGAAAACATTTTAGTTGTATCTTTTGACGCTGTTTCTTTTTCTACTTCTTTCTAACAAGTCTGAATTTTAGCCAAGACTGCTTGTTATTGCTGAATAGGTAGCATAGTGTGCAATAGACTGTACTAACAAGCTTCAGTATGGTTGTTCATTAGTCATTCTGTTTTAAGCTTGTCATTTTTATCCAAGACTTTAAAATGTTAAGATTTTAATAGCTACAGCGAAGCATACCAAAGAAAATTTGCCCACACACTTCAACACCCCTCCTACATACACCCATACACCTCTACGCTCATACACACATACACACATACACACATACAAACATACACAGATATGCACATACACCCATATGCACACACTTACTTACACACATACAGACCAACTTTGAGATTTATATATATATTTGGATATAAGGTATATATATCCAGTCAAAAGAATAGTTTTTATAAAATATGTAACCATTAGTTAGAAAGCTTGCAGAATTATATTTTTAAAGTCAAGATTATTGGTTTATTTTAAAAAATTCTCCCAAGAATATAATTTCAATGTTTCTTTCTTTTACAAAATGATAAAAATGTAGCTTAAACTTGTAGCAAAAACAAATTTACATTTGTGTTTGAAGTTGTTTGGATTAATTTCCTGCTCGTATGAACTGTATTATAAAATGATAACTGTTCCTTTGTCTACACTCAGCTATACAAATAGTGACACGACTACCACAGTTTCATTCATTTCAATTATGATTTCCTGCTTATTTTTATTTCGTTAGATAATGGAAATTATCCGTTTGTTTAGAATAATGACATTTGGATATAAAAGTATTGACACAACAAACGAAAACCCCTATACAATATAGTCTGTTTGTCTTTAACAAAAAGGTGTATAACTTTACAAGATCAAACACAAACTTGAAAACAAAAGACAATACCTGTTTATTGAGCTGATCAACCTAATAGCTGCTTTACCTGTTTTACCTTGGTAGACTTGTGTTTCAATGCAAGTGTTTTTTTAATATAGTTGTTATAAGAGAGTCAGCAGGTCGATGCTTGCAAAAGATGTGCTATATATGCATGCCTTTACCCAAATATTATCAATACAATCTATTGCACAACATACTTTGCTTTTTTTAAACAATACACTTCAGAGAATAGCTCTAAAAACAAACAATTCTAAATCTGCCAAGAATTTTTTTCTATTGTATGTGATCTAAATAATTGTAGTCCAATCTTAGACTTTGGCAAACATTATAAGTTTAATTTTTTTCCGTTCTATAAATCAATATGAAGTAATTTCATAATCATAAATTACCAAGTGTTTGTCTTCATAATGTTTCATACCATCATGAAAACTGAACACAAATTTTTCACTTCATTTTGTGATTGCAAACAGCTGTAAAAACATTGCACTCTTCATGACAAAAGCTCAACCTTTTTAATTGAGCTGACGGAAGTACTAGTTGTTGAATGTTGTTAATTTTCTACCTATTCAAATTTTGATAGTGCTAGAACTATTTTTTTCTGACCTGCCTTAATCCACTAAATAAATAGCAACGCTACAAAAATATTTGAAAACATATTTTATTTCAAAACATGGAATAGAACCATTTACATGTATAATATAAAATCAATTAGCTATATATGCACAATTTGCAGTATTTGGTTTCTAATTTTAAGTTTTGATTAAAAACTTAAAAGATCGAGGCAATAGTTTCAAGGCGTCCTAATGTATTGGTTTTTGATTGATTTGTTTTGTTTGGTATAACCAGCCAAACATCCCTTATAATAGACTTCAAAACAAAGCAGAAACTCTATTATGAAAAAGGCTAAATTATTTATATAGTGTAATGGCAGCAGATATTGTTGTTTATAAAGCTTGAAAATTCATTTTATTGACAGAAAAATTATTAGCTGCAATCATCTTAACAAATAAGAACAAAAGAAAAAGCTTTATATAAAAAGCTATGGGTAACAATGCGCTATGAGTTTTTGCTGCAAAAGTGTATTTATTTTGACGGTTTATTTCGTTCAGAGAACAGAGGAAGAGAAGACAATTCCTTTAGGGACAACAACAACAAATATTTGAACATGTTCATATCAACATTATTTGTCTAGGCTTATTATTGTGTAATGATCATAATCACTTATTATCACTAATCATCATCAATTCCTGTCATTGACGAGTGATGACTGTTGAGGATTGTTGGAGGTATTGCAGGTTAACTCATTCATCTAGTTCAAACCTGACAAAAATTTTTCCAAGTTTTCATTTAGAAAGTAGAAGCAATCCCTTGTCTTGCAGTGTCTTGACAAGCAAAATTTCTTTCAGGGCTAAAGGCTTTGGTTGTAGCTCTGCTGGAAGGCAGGAAAATCTTCCAATTTAGAACATATTTGCCACCTAACTTACTTTAGTAGTCCAGATCAAGATTGTGTAGTCTGCAGTGATCCTGATATGCCAAAGTGCACAAAATATGTCTGCACTGGTAGTAAGATGGTCAGATACTTGCCAACATATTTGCGCTGAAGGTTGATTAAGGAAATACTACATACAGCTTTATACCAAATAGATTGCATTACCAATGTTTTTACAAATAATTTCCATCACACACAGTTGTATTTTGTACTTTTGTGTATTTTATCATTGTACTTTTTTCGACTTCTCAAATATATTTTGGCACATGGCTGATAAGAGAGGGCTTTCACAAACATTTTTGCTATTAAAACATTGCAGACAGGACTTTTCACAATTGAATCATGGGGCTATAACAACAAGATCATTATTAATTTTCTACAACATTCTTATTATTATTTATGGTTGCTTCATTGAATTTTTCTTTTAGACACAAGGTACAGTTTTAGAGTCAATGGCCAGTGGTATGGACTGCTCCAGTGTTCTCCAGTTAATGGGATAATTAGTGTTTAAATCATTCAACCACCATGTGTGCTTGCTGAGTTCAGTGGCAGTTCTTTTATTTCGTTGTCGAATGACGCTTTGTGATTGTTATAGCGCGTTTTAAATGAAGTTTATGTTAAGCCAATGTAGTTAGCTTCAACATCGTGGGAAGTGACAGTGGCTTGGTAAACTTTATCAAACTTCAATAATTTCCTCTGTAGTGGGCAGTTTGCTTTTACGTTACAGTTGCATGAATTTGTTGGTGAAATTTTTCTCGTAAATTCTTTGCCCTTCAAGAGTTTTATGTTGTGCGAGTCGATGATGCTATTTTACGTTTTTCATACAGTTGTAGCTGATTTTTAAAGTTCTTGTTGAATATGGTGTGCAGTTGGTGGTTTTCAGGAAATTCTTGTTAGAAACTGTACCATATGTCTACAAGAAAAATTTCATGTTGTATACAGGCCACACCTTGGTTTATTGAACAAACTCACTAAACTCTTCTGCGCCTGCAGACACGCTAGAAATTTCTACTGTCCAATTTTAAAACTTCATGCTTCTATAAACCCATAACCTTTCAGCTTTGAAGTTTAAGTAATTTTAATAGTTCTAGCTGTATATAAGTAACCAAAACGGGTGCTAACACTTTACCTGATTATCGTTTATTCCAAGCATGAAACTAATTGTAATAAAGTGTGTTATCTAAATTTATAGACTGTTGTATTGATTTTAACTTGCTCTGATATTATCATTGAGCATTCTGCTCAGATCTTATGCTTTTACTTATAAATATTTATTTATATGTATATGTACATATATATATATATATTTATATAAATATATATGTATATATATATATTAACATTTATATATATTAACATATATATATATATTAATATCATATATTATATATATTAATATATATAATATAATATAATAATAATATAATATTATAATATAATAATATAATATAATAATATAATATGTATATTAATATATTATATATATTAATATCATATATTAATATTAATATATTAATATCTATATGTATATATATATGTATATGCATATATATATATATATATACGTACACGTGACTCGGTTGTCAAACGCTTTGGTTCTAAAGCTATTCCGTTTTAGAACAATAAAATTGAGATTCGTTTGTTTGGGATCTCAAACATAAATTTGGTTTTTGGTCAAACCTTAAAATAGACATTAAAATTTAAACAATCAGAACAGTGGAAACAGTCGTTAACAAAGGGAGAAACAAGTTACGATTCATAAATTCTTTACAAAAAGGAAGAAACCATCTGGGACGATGTCTCTCTACCAAAGAGATTTGCTAGAGACAACTCCTCCAGTTGAATTAACCTAAACTGTTTTAGAAGTAGATTATCTTTCAGAGATGTGAAGTAAATGAGTCATTGCTGTTTATAGTTTTCTTTTCACACAATTCTTACTGATCTGTTGCATCTTTTGCTGTTTTGTAATCAATTCCTTAATTTTTGGTATTGTATCTTAATGTAGAAGGTTTCCAATGTTTTAAGAGCAAAACATTCTAGAGGTTTACTTTTTAATTTTTGTTTTCATCATAAAAAGAAAGTTTTTTATTAAATATAAACATGATCTATATCTACCCGCTTTTATTTTTAGTATGTAGTTTACAGTACAGTTTATGGTGTAAAATGTTACAAAAATACTTTACAACTGTTTTTATCTCGGCTTGAATGGATTAAAATTTACGTACATTAATTTTAATGGGAATAATTGTTTTGGATCTCGAACAACTCGGTTTTTGAACAACCTTCTGGGATAAGTTATGTTTGAGAACTGAAGTTCTACTGTATATTTATATATATATATAAAATATATGTACATATGTATATACTAGGTTATTACCTGATGTTGCCCGGGTAATAAAAAATGTTTTGCCCTAAAAATAACAACAGGTGCCACTGTAAATTTCAAGCTTCATATCATGACACAAGTGTTTTGGACAATTCAAATAAATTAATTCGCAAAATGGAACAACTTTAAAGGTTTTCAAACTTTCTCAAATAACACCTTTAAATTTCATATTATCGAATAAGTGTTTTGTTAAAATATGTTGTAAAAAAGTTAGCAACTGTAGAGTTGCTTAAATGTACATTTGAAACAATTAGCAAGTAATGG